>NC_031769.1:149269253-149311894 GCF_001522545.3 Parus major
AGGGAAGGGAAGGGAAGGGAAGGGAAGGGAAGGGAAGGGAAGGGAAGGGAAGGGAAATTTCAAAATCATCAAATTCCAACACCTATCACTATCTCAGGTTTATCCAAGCCCTGTCCAACCTGGTCTTGGACACTACCAGGGATGGGGCAGCCAAAACTTCTCTGGGCAGCCTGTGCCAAGGCCTCACCACCCTCCCAGGGAGGATATTTTTTCCTGATCTGCATCTCCTGCTTCCAGTTACAAACCTGAAGTGCTTTATTCCACCCAGAAATCAGAGAGTAAAGAACAAGAGAGGCTCATCTGTGAGGATATTCCAGCTGGGATGCCCTGTTGAGTCCCATCTCCAGCCAAAAATCAGGGCTATATGTATGAGCCTTGAGTAGCCTTTACTAGCAAACTCCACAATTCCAGAAGGTGGAGTGGGCATTCCAAAAGATAATTCCTCCTCTGGAAAGACACAACACTCAGCTTGGATTTGAACTGAAAGAGGACCCAGGTTCAATCTTGGTTTGCCCCGAGCAGGATTCCCAGAGAAGCATCTCAGGAACAGCAGGATTAATATTTAAAGGACTGGGTTTTCCAGCAGAGATCATTTCTGGTTGCTTTCCACAGCAGGACACTGGTCAGGCCATGAGTGGTGGTTGTTACCCCAGCATGTCCCAATTGCAGAGGTGGAAAACACCAGGAGCTGTTTGGCTGCTTTGTTTTTTTAAAAAAATTATTTTTTTAAAATATATCTTTAAAAAATTAAAATATTAAAAATAAAATAATATGAGTTTTTTAATAAATAAAATAAGTAAATTAATAATAAAATAAATTTAAATAAAAATATTAAAATATATTAATTTTTTAATTTTTTTTATCATCTTTGACAGTGAAAGAGAGGAAAAAAGCCCCACCCAGCCCTCTTGGAAAAGACATTAAATGTGAAAGAGAGATGAGACGAGGACAGAAATTATTGCAATATTCCAAGAGCAGGAAAAAGAACGGGATATTTTTTGCAGTTGGGGTATTGCATGTAAAACAGAGCTCTGATGTCATCAAATACAGAGAGGACTTGTAGTTCTTGCTAAAAATACTTATCTAGAATATAAATATACATTAGATTGTAGCTGCGAGGCTTCTGGAGAGCTCTGCCACAGCCTTGTATTTACAGAGAGGGATTTAAATGTTTAATTCTGCACCCTCAAAGGAAAGTCACTCCATCTGAAGGAGTTATTAATTATGGAATGAGCCTGGCAGCGCTGAAGTACAGCAGCAGTGATATCATTTTCAATATCACTCCCAAATTATTTCTCATCTCAAACCTATCATGTGCACTTTTTTCCGGTCTTAAAATAGAGCTATTTTTCCATATTAGGCTTTGGAGGGTTTGGAGCATCTGCCTCTGACACAGCAGCACATCCTCTCTTGGATATCTTCATTTTTCTGCTGCTTGACATCCCTAATTCCAGAGGAACACAGAAGCCTCTTTCCCTCTTTATTCCGTACAGCTCCAGGCCTGAAAACAAAGCCAAAAAATGAGGTGAAAAGAACCTTTCAGTGTCTGCAGCAGATGTGTTGAGGGGGAAGGAAGCCGAGCACAGTGTCGTGGTTGGGATCTTAATTTAGAAAAGTCATTTTGGGTCACTTGGGAGTGAAAGAGACACTCAGAATGTTGTAAAAGGCTGGGGCAGATGGTCTGGGTGGGCTCCACCTCCAGCACAGACCTGGGCTGCAGTCTGCAAATTCCCATCAGGTTGGAAAACACCTAGGATGTGTTTTAATCCTTCTGTGGCCTGGTCTGGGTCCTGATTATTCCTCAGCCCCCGTTGGACAGATGGGAATTGTCACACCCTGGTGGCTCCAGGCTTGGTCCAACTTTAGGACTGAGCTTTAAGTTTTTGAATATCCTCAGTGAATGTGGGTGAGGATGTTGTGCCTTGGGGGGAAACAATTTTGCACCAGCTCATGGTTGGGAAAGTTGCTGAAATCCATGAGATCCAACACATTACAGGGAACTGAAAGCCAAAACATGAAATACATGGATCAGAGTCCCCAAAACCTACTCCAGAATCTGAACAAAAATCCTACAGGCTGCCTTTGGCCAGCAGGTCTCTTAATGGAATCATGGAATGGTTTGGGTTGGATGGGTCTGTAAAAATCATCAAATTCCAACCCCTTGCCTTGGGACACCTTCCCCTATCCCAGGTTGCTCCAAGCCCTGTCCAGCCTTGCCTGGAACACTTCCAGGAACGGGGCAGCCACAGCTTCTCTGGGCACCCTGTGCCAGGGCCTCACCACTCTCACAGCCAAGAATTTCCTCCCAATATCCCATCTATCCCTGCCTTCTGTCAGTGGGAAGCCATTCCCCCTTGACCTGGCACTCCAGGCCTGTGTAATACAAGAGGTGAATATCTTTTCCATGCCTTCAGGTCTTTCCTGAGCATTCCAAGGACAATTTGATGTGTCCCCAGTCACAGCAGCAGTGACACCCCTGAACTGAGGCACAGTTCAAATCTTGTTTTAATGCACAGCCTTAATCTTGTTTTAATGCACATCTCACAGAGATGATGGACTCATCCAGGAGCAGCAGAGTTACTCTTGTCCTGGTGCAACTGGGACATCCATCCCTTCACATCCTTGCAAAAGGAATGTCTTTCACTCAGTAATCAGGGAAGGAGATAGAAAAGATTTCCTGGAAAAGCAGGTTGAGTGAAGTCAAGGCACTCCAGTGTCGGTGCATTTGCTCCTGCAGCACCTTTGGATTTGGAATCATGGAATCACAGAACATCCCAAGCTGGAAGGGACCCACAAGGATCATTGAATCCAGCTCCTGACCTTGCACAGGACACCTCCAAAAACCTCACCAGATGAGCAGAGGAGCTTGGGATGACTGGGAGAAGCTCTGCTCCTTCTTTCAGGCAATCTGCTCCACACGTTTCTTGGCTGCTCCCTGGGTTCCCTGGACGAGGCACAAACACGAGGGCTTGGGCTGAAGGCTTTGCCTCCGTGAAATCCCGGGGGTGGGTGGAAATGTGCCAGTCGAAACTGTGCCCTGGGCAGTGGCAGGATTCCAGAGGGTGGCTGGGAGCCAGCAGGGATGGGAGATGCTTGCAGAGGGATGTGCCAGTGCTCCCAGCGAGGCACATTGATCCAAAGTGGGATTCCTGGGAACAGGCTCAGCATGAGCTGATTATCAATGTGCTTTGATGTCATCCTACCTCACGGACCTTCTGAATCCTTAAAAAGGTATCTTCAGTCCCAATGGAAGCTTTAAAAGAGCGTTTTCCACCCAAAAATCTGTTTCCTGAAATCCACAGGGCCTTCAGAAACTCCTTCAGTGCAGCGAATCCACTCGGTGTTGTTACCTGCTCATGCACAAAGCCACAGTCAGATGAGCCGTGTCCTTACAAAGCCGGGCTGAAAACAAGCCAGAAGTTGTTCCTAATCTTTCCTGGCTGCTGCCAATCTCCAGGGAGAGAAGCCACGGGGGAAGAGGTGTTTTTAGCATCAAGACAGCTGTCACCGTGCTTTGGGAGATGCCACCCAAATCTGAAAGAGAAACAAACACCCGGGAGATGGTGACAGACTTTGACGCACACAGCAGAGCAGGAAAGTCACACTGGAAAGGAGGAGAGAGTGAATAGTAAAATATCTGACTTTTCCCCACAAAATAGGGGTTTTGAACAAAATGCCATCATCCACCATCCATGGACAGCTTAAGAACTTTGGGGAATTCAAGTAGGAAGGGATTTTAGCCTGCTGATGCCCTTGGATCATAAAAGGGGTCTCTGAAATATTATTTGTGCTGTTCCAGTTCTGTGCAAAGATGTCACGGCATGGTGGGATTCTTCAAGCACAGAGAGACAGTCTTGGTATTTCAAGGGGTTTTTACTACTCAAGGAGCACATGCTTAGGGTCTCCTGAGCTTCTAAAAGTCAGCTCCCACCCTTATTTCTATTCTCTTTCTTATTTCTTCTTTGAAAAAAAAAAAAAACTCATTTGAAATCTGTGAATTTTTGTGGCTCAAATTCCAGACTTTCACAGCTGTGATGGTCAAAAAAACCACATGGAGAATAAATGACTGCTCTTCTTCTCCCTGTTCTCGGGTGGAATTTCCATGGGCTCCAGCCTATTTTGATTTTCTCCTGGAAGATCAGCACTCCAAGCACAATAATTGTCATTGTTTGTGGCTGTCAACTTGAAAAATCCAAGCTCCATGCAAGAGGTCACCAGATAGGAGAATATCACAAAAACAGCCCTTGGGTGATGTGTTGTTGTCCATCTCCTGGGTTGGATAAAGGAGCTGAGATGTTTTATTCAGATAATCTCTGAGCTATATTACCCCTTTAAAAAGGTAATTCATTAATCCTTACTCCATAGAAAAACACAGCTGGGAGTCCCACAGGTGTTCCCTTTTTCTTGGAATAAAATCCAATTCCTGGCAGGAGGCTGCTTTGAAAAGCCAGGAGGTCACTGGGAAAGAAGTATCAGGTGTGTGGAGTCAAGCACTCACTTTGTGCTCAGAGGACGATCTTTGGTCACAGGAACGCACCTAAAACTTACAGAAATTCTGTGTCCTGTGAGAAATGGAAGCAAAGCAAAAAAATGTGTCTTCCTGCATCGAATTTCCCTTTTTATCTGGAAGGAAGGGAAGGGAAGGGAAGGGAAGGGAAGGGAAGGGAAGGGAAGGGAAGGGAAGGGAAGGGAAGGATTTCAGTTGGAAGTGACCTACAATAACCATCTAATCCAACTGCATGATCACCTATGGATTGATCAAAAGTTAAACCTTGTTATAAATGGCATTATCCAAATATTTCTGAAGCATTAACAGGTTTGGAACACCTCTCACTTCCCAGTGTTTGACCTCCCTCTCTGTGAAGAAATCCCTTCTAATTTCTAGTCTAAGATGAGGTGTTCAGCACCTCTTTTTTTCCTTCATCCAGGTCTTTTATTCAGTGTCATTTCTCTACTTGCTGTGATTCCATGGATTTTTCCAACCTTTGGAGCTCAACCCCACAAGCAGACAGCTGGTTCCCCCACTCTGAATTGCTCAAGAAAGCTCTGTTCAAGCTGAGAATTCCCAGAAACCTGAGTCAGAGTGATGGAATCCATCCTGATCCATGTCCTAACTTCTGAACTGTGGTGCCAGCAGTGTTTGGATTAGGAGCCCTGGGGAGTGGAAGGGTTTTTTTGGGAGGGGATGGATGGATGGATGGATGGATGGATGGATGGATGGATGGATGGACGGATGGACGGATCTGTGTTCTTGTTTCTCCCTTATTGCTCAATAACCTCGTTTATTTTGGCAGCCTCTTGCCAGCCCTGGAGGCCAAGGAAGAGTTAATGGGTTTTGTGGAGTCCTGTAATCATCCAAACTCCAGAACAACTTGTGACGTCATTATTGGTTCATTAAGGATTAGGTGCACCTGAGCTTAATGAGGCTTCTAGGAGCTTGTAGGAGCTGACTGCAAGACCCCAGATGTTTGCAGCTGGATTGGCTCCAAGATCTTTGTGCTTTGTTTTTAGGGACAAGGAATGACAGAGTCGCCTCCTTCCAGCACTGAGGTAGAAATAACCCCAGGAAATGTCCCTGCCATGTCCTGGATTCACCAAATCCCAAGGGAATGATTGTCCCAGAGGGATGGGTGGCAGCAGGTTCCTCTCTCCAGCCCAGGCAGGTCCAGTCCAGAGCAGGATCATTTTTTTTACCAATCACAGGTGGAGCAATAAGGCTGAACCATTCCTCTTCCTCATTTTACCACATTTCTTCTCTCTTGGAAACTCAAAGTTCTGTTCCTGGGCTGTATCCTGCCATCCTACTGGAAAGATGCATGGAATTAGTCACCACTGGAGTAAACATCTTTTTAAAGAAAGCAGGCCCATGACAAACCTGAGCTGTTCAAATGCAGCACTGTTATTTCCAATGGTTGTTTTTTTTTAATGCCTCACGGGGCTTTATCCCACTCTATTTATGGGATTCAGATGTAGGTTTTCCTTATAAATAGCTGCATATTCTAATTCTGGCTGATAAATGGGACAAGAATGCACTGGGCATCCAGACCTTGGTTTTGGGGGTGGAGAATGCAACACTTCCAGCCAAGTTTTCTGTGAGGTCCTTCTCTCAGGAAAACTTTGCACCTGGAAAGTGTCCTGAATTCCTTGGATACAATCAAATGGGAGCACTGAGAAGGATTCCTTGCCAAGATAACAAATTATTGGAACAAGTCTTTGAAGCTCTACAACTTTTCCTCTGAGGAGCTCAGGAGCCTGAATTTAGACAAAAAAACAGTTCAGCATCAAAGCTGGTTGATAAATATTCCTCTCATTTTAGAGTCGAGGGAGCTGTGTCATAAACCTGTTGTGTGTGACACTGAACTAAAGCCCTTTGTAAAAGTTCATAAAATAAAAAAAACAAACACCTCTGGTTTGTGAAGAGATTTAAATTATTAATTATTCCAAAAAAATCAAGTTCTAAACGTGCCCCAGCAGACAGACACAATTCTGTTTGAAAGGAAGGGTAGATTTAGATTGGAATTTAGGAAGGAATTCTTTCCTGTGAGGGTGGTGAGGCTCTGGCACTGAGGTTGCTCAGAGAAGCTCTGGCTGCCCCATCCCCAGGAATGTCCACAGCCAGGTTGGGTGGCACTTGGAGCAACCTGGGAGAGTGGGAGGTGTCCCTGCCCATGGCAGAGCGTTGGAACTGGATGATCTTGAAGTCCTTTCCTACTCAAACCATCCTATTATCCCATTCAATATTGTTCATCCATGAATAAGGGAGAACTGTGGAGAATGACTCAGTTCCCACCCCAGCTTCATCTTAGTGTGGCCTAAGAAAAGTCTGCAAAGCTCCATGAAGTTATAAAAATGGGTTTTGGAACAGCACGTCCATCCACTTGTTGGGAAAAGCAGCTGAATTGTCTCCCAGATCAGCCCAGGAGGTTGGACCACAGACTCCAGAGCTGCCTTCCAACCCCATGGGTAATTCCAGATCCATACTGGGAGGCAACTTTTATTTTATTTTTAAAATAAAAATATTTATATAACTTTTTTTTATTTCTGCATTACCCCAAGACACCTTTCACTAGTTGCTGTCACATCCAGCCAGATCTCTTTCCAAACATCAAGAGTTTCCATTCTCCCTTGGATGCCTGTGCTGGGTCCAAGTCCTTTCCCAATTTGTTTGCAAAGGGGATGGTGGGGTTGCCATAGGGAGCAGGGATTTGCAAATTCATAACCATGGCCTGGTGACACAGCCCTGCCCTTGAGGGCCTGAGTCACATTGACACAGCCTTGAAGTCAAAGATAATCTCCTTATATAACCACGGGAATCCTCCTCGGAGTGAAGGAAGCCGTCCAGATTTGTTCTTAAAATCAGTTTTGAGGAGAACGTCCTGGATCTTAGGAGCACACATTTCTGCTTCCTGGTCTCAGCACACGCACAGCTCTGCTTGCAAACTGGGGTGCTCCCTCTGGGTACAACTATCCAGGTTGGGTTGGTTTTTATTCCAGGAAAGTGAGGTGGCACTGCATGGATGGGCTGGGAGAGCTGGGGGTGTTTGTCGCTGTTGGACACAAAGTGAGTCACACAGACACAGCTTGAGATGCGGTGAAAGAAAAAGAGCTTTGTTTTATTTTCTCAGTATTTATAAGTTTCTGACCATGGCCAGGGTAGTCAGGTTAACACCTTTCCAACTGTACTGGCCATGAGAGATGTCCATCAAAAGATGTGTATCAGAAATAATGTATACATATCTATGTTTACAGCCACTGTCCTGGGAAAGTTTTTAGAAACTATGTCCATAAGATCGAAAAACTGAGTTTTCAGGGTGACAGGTGTTCACTTAGACAAGAGAAGATTCCAGAGAGACCTTAGAGCTCCTTCTGGTGCCTAAATGGGCTTCAAGAGAGCTGGACAGGGACTTTGGACAAGGGATGGAGGGACAGGACATAGGGAATGGCATCCCACTGCCAGAGGGCAGAGATGGATGGGATGTTGGGAAGGAATTCTTCCCTGTGAGGGTGGCACAGGTTTCCCAGAGAAGCTGTGGCTGCCCCTGGATCTCTGGAAGTGTCCAAGGCCGGGTTGGACAGGGCTTGGAGCAACCTGGGATAGTGGAAGGTGTCCCTGTCCCAGCGAATTAGAGGGATTAACTTCCAGATGGAACAACTCAAGCACTGTTGAAATTCAGACTTCACATTTTCAGGAGCAGCAGCAAAGGGCTTTTTTGTGCAGGGACATAAAAGAAAACCTCGGTGCCTCCTCCTCAGGACGTCACTGAAGGGTTCTGCAGTCCCAGCAGGAAGTCACAACTGCCTTGGCCTCTTGGAACACTTCCTCCAAGGAAAAATTAGCAAACACACTGGACTGATTCCATTCTGCAAGGATTGGAAGGATGACACACATCCCTATTTTTCAGAGGCAGCAGTGAAACATTCTGTCAGGGCTGTCTGCTGATTCCCAGATTCCTGAGCTATATCCTGCAGTCACCAAGCTGGATTTTACCAGGAGGGCTTCCAAGAGGGAATTCACCTGCTTTTCCCTCTGGGGACAAGGAATAAACAAAATATAGTCAGAGAAATATTGTAGGGAGATTAGCTCTGTGTACACCTAGGTTGTGTTTATCCTTAATCCTGCTGCTCCCAAGGGAATCTGTTTAGACAGATCCAGGCTCTTGGGAAGGTGTCTCAGGCTGGGAGCTGAAGCAACAAACCAGGGCCAGGCTGTTCTACAAAGATTCGTGCCTGAGCTGAGCTAGGAGGAAATCACAGATCACTTTATTAATTCTCCTTAACAAAAAATTAGGTGGCAAGTCGTCCCAGCTCCATACAAGAGTCAGGAAGGTGTGGGGTGGATGTCTGCTCCAAAGCCAGTCTCCACTGACCAAGCAAAGCCCTACCTGATTTCCTCAGACAGATTTTGGGTAAGTTATCCATCTCTCCCTGAAGTTCTCCTTGCCTTTTGTCTGAAACATGAACCCTTGTCCTCTCCCAGTGTTTCAAAAATGTCTAGAAAAGACTGAGCAAAACTCTTCCAAAGATCCACCATGACAGGAGAAGAGGCAAAAAGGGTTGGGAGAGCTTGGGAGAAAAAAAAGGAGCAAGAGACTCATTCCTAAACAAATGCAGAAAAACTTTCAGAGAGAGCTTTCAGCAGCCCCCAGGAATGAGGAGGATCAGAAAAAACAGATGGTCCTGGAGGTCAACTGGATGGGGAAGAAATTAACTTTCAGCAAAAATGAACCAAAAAAAAAAATCCTTCTGTGGCTATTGGGGGAAATAAATAATCAGAGACATTTCCAGAAGCAGGAAGCTGAGGACAGCTTCACACCAGGTGAAAAATATATATTAATATATTAATTTTTATACCAGAAAAGATACAAACCACAGAGAGGTTCAGGTTGATGTTTAACCACAAGCTCCGCTTCCATCCAGGGGGAGTGACTCCAAAGCCTCACCCACACAGATTTTCTGCCTTTCAGACCAGATCTCCCCCCTCAGCCATGATCTCTGTGGGGAACAGCCGGAATGTGGGAAACACGCTGCCAAACTGGCCAGACATCAAAGGGGTGAAGCACCCGTGGCCAATAAAGGGAGGGGAAGATCAGCTCCTCCGCACGCAGCTTCTCCAAGCAACGATGGCTACGGAGCCGCTCCAGCTCAGCCACCTGAGAGCAATCAGCCATGTCTGATGA
The DNA here is from genome assembly GCF_001522545.3 of Parus major. NCBI lineage: Eukaryota > Metazoa > Chordata > Aves > Passeriformes > Paridae > Parus > Parus major. The sequence goes on from NC_031769.1 coordinate 149,278,931, forward strand.
TTCTTGGAGGGTGGGGACCTCAAAAAATTCTCAGCGCTTCAGGAGTCATAAATGGTAGGGCTGAAGGAACAATTTCATCTCTTGCCCCAAATGCAATTGTGGGACAATGTTGGGACTTCCCGGTTTTCTCCCAGGTGGCACCTCTTGGATCAACCCACTTGGCTCCAGGATCTGTGACTTGGGCAGAGCTGGAAAAATCCCCATCAAGGAGCTTTCAGAGTTTCATGGAATCATGGAATGGTTTGGGTTGAAAGGGACCTTCAAGATTACCTCATTCCAACCCCAGCCATGGGCAGGGGCTCCTTCCACTATCCCAGGTTGCTCCAAGCCCCTCCAACCTGGCCTGGAAAACTTCCAGAGATGGGGCAGCCACAGCTTCTCTGGGCAACCTGTGCCAGGGCTTCATCATCCTCGCAGGGAAGAATTTCTTCCCAGTGTATGTTCCTTGTGGAATGTCTGGAAATGACGGTGTTTGTGTTCCAGTGATCCCAGTGGGATCGCGATTCACAGGGAGCTCAGGCTGGAAAGCCAACCTCAGGATGTTCCTGATCCAAGTTCCTGGTCCAAGCTCCCGATTTTGAGGTCAGCCCAGGTTTCTCGGGACTTCATCCAAGCTTCCATGAAAGCTTCCCAAGGATGGGAATTGTACCACCTCTCCTGGAGACCACATGTGCCCCATGGAAGAGTTTATATCACGTTTGGGTTGATTATCAGAAATATCAGGATTGAAGGAGGATATTTTTGCTGGACATTGGAAAGGGAATTATGGGAAAATGCAGAACCAGAATGGGAAGGAACAAAATGTAAGGAGCCTGGAGAAACACACCAGGAATTGTGGATGATGCACTGGACGATTACAGTAAGGGGGAAGAGTCATCCTCACTGATCTCCAAATTCAGGGGAAATTCAATATTCCCAGTAAAGATAGATTTGTGCAAGGGGAGTTGATGGAAGAAATGTTGGTGGAAAGTCAATTCCAGCGAGGGATAATGGAAAATGTCTCATCCATCTGCTGTGTGACTGACCCCAAAACCTAGCTCTGTTAACTGTTAAACAATAATGAAAGATGGAGTATGGAAATAAAATAAAATAAAGAAAATTAAATGTGATTACAATAGCTTTAGTACAAGATTTTTTTTATTCTTCTCGAAAGGGTACAGAGAACATGAGATTTTAACCACCCCAGAACAGATCATTGGCATGGGAAGTTCAGTCTCCTGCCTCATATTTTGGACACAGAAATGTCTTCTTAATTTTTTGGTGTACAAAGAAGGAGATCTAGGAAGAACAGCAGAAAATGATGGGTTGGAGAGGACCTGCTCTAAGGCAGTAGGGAAGGCTCTTCTCAAGGTTTTTTGCCTTAAATATACTTCACACATTTGAATTTTTCACTTCAAACCCAACCAGACAAGCACAGCGAAGAAACTCCACATTTGATTTTGTGGGAGTTGTTGAAAGATCAGTTAAAAAATTCAGTTGTGCCTTCCTGAGTTTTGCATCTCTCTTAGCTGTGGGAGAAGTGTGGATATAAAAAAAAAAGAAAAAAAGCAATAATTATTTTTGGGAGCTGTTGAGTGTTGTTCATGAAGCATCCACATAGAAAGGTGGGCTGGTGGGGGGTTATTTTCTTCATGTAATTTTCAGAATAAATGACTCCCATCATCCCCTCACAGTCTAGTCCAGAAAAAGGCACAGAGGGAACTTGCCAGGATCCCAACTGGCACAACGCTGATCCTCAGACTTGCTGCACCATCGAAGTTGCACAGGTCAGAGTAACAGCAGGTGACAGGATGTGTCATCCCGATGCCATCCACGTCAGAGGGGACGCAGGAGGAGGAGCACATCTTGGTGACAACTGAGACTCCTGTGGGGGGATAAACTATGGCAAAGAAAAAAAGCAGGAATGGTTAGGACTGGGGAAAACAGAGGTCAGCATCGCCATTCTCTTTTGTCTTCTGATGACCAGGAGTTGGTGTCATAGAATTATAGAATGATTTGAGTTGGAAAGGAACTTAGAGATCATCAAATTCCAACCTCTCTGCCATGGGATACTTTCCACTATCCCAAATTGCTCCAAGCCCTGTCCAACCTGGCCTTGGACACTTCCCAGGATGGGGCAGCCACAGCTTCTCTGGGAAACCTCTGTTAGGGCCTCCCCACCCTCCCAGAGAAGAATTTCTTCCTTATATCCAATATAAACTCACCCTCTTTAGGTTTAAAGCCATTCCCTGTTTTCCTATCACCACATGACCTTGCAAAAAGTTAAAATCTTATTTCTGAGCATTAATAACCAGGAGCTTGCATTCACCAAATATTTCCTCACACAAACAGAGCTTCCCACAACAGCAGGAGAGCTGGAGTTCTTTTCCATCTTTAAGTGGAAAGAGGAACCGGTCTCCACACCAGCACAGTCCAAACACTGATTCCTGTTAAAAACATGGATAAAGAAGGAATTGTCCTTACCATCCTCCTCGGAATACATTGTGGTCTTGCATATGAACTCAGCCCCCGTGCAGTTCTCAATTGTCAGGCACTTCTCAACTGGGGTCAAATCCCTGCACGTGTAACACTGCAAGGAGTGTCCTGTGAGGAGGGAAAACAGGAGGAGGGAAAACATGAGGATGGTCCCAGTGTGGGTTCTGTCTGTGCCCCTCCAGGTATCTCTCAGGAGGGATTTTCAAAAATAATCATGCGGAGAATGGGAATGGAATACTAGAAGGTGTTTGGAGTGGTGGGAATGAGAAACACAAAGGTCTGGTGGTCAAAGCACAGCCTCAGGTCAGGTTCAGACCCCTTGTGATGAGTCAAACAAGACAGAGCCACAAGCACAGGAGACCCCGTGACACAGGAAAGCGCTTGAGCTGATTTATTTCTCTGTTTTCTGGATCTACCTGTCTCCTTGACTTGAGCAGAGTGTCAGAAAGAGATCCCAGACTCCCAGAATCTCAGAATGGGGGAGGTTGGAAGGGGCCTCTGGAGCTCCACCAGTCCAATTCCTGCCCTCAAGCAGGACCAGCCTCCTGTCCAGGTGTGGTTTTCATGTCTCCAAGGATGGAGATTCTGCAACTTCCCTGGGAAAGCTCTGCTGCTGCTCAGTCAACCTCACAGTCATAAGGTGTTTCCTGATGTTTCCTCCTTTTCAGTTTGTGTCCTTTGCCTGGTCCTGGCACTGGGAATCACTGAAATGAGTCTGGCTCTCTCCTCCTTGCTCTCTCCCTTCAGGAATTCACAGACATTTATACAATTCCCAATCTAAACCTTCTCTCCTCCAGCCTGAGAAGTCTTTTCCTCCGAAGAGAGATGTCCACCCAGCCCATGCCTCAACTGCTTGTCCATGAGGATCTTGGAACAGGTTTCCTAAAGAGATTTTGGACCCCCCCATCCCCGGAAGTGTCCAAGGCCAGGTTGGACAGGGCTGGGAGCAACCTGGGGTAGTGGAAGGTGTCCCTGCCCTGCCCATGGCAGGAGATGGAACTGGATGCTCTGTAGGTCCCTTCCAACCCAAACCATTCCCTGATTCCATGATCTTATAGGAAAGAGCATCAAAGTCCTTCCTGAAGTCCAGTTAGAAAATATCCACAGCTCATCTCTTGTCTACTGGCTCAGTCACTTTATCACAGAAATTTGTCAGCTTGGTCAGGTTTGTCCCCTTGGTGAAGGATCTGGAGACACACCTCACAAAGTCAGACTTGGACATGAGTTGCAGCACTGAGAATTTCCTCTGCTGACACCCACTCTGCCAGCTCTTCCCAAAGGCTGGGAGGCTGTCCCAGACAGGAGGAATTTGTCTCCATCAAATTCACTGAAGCCACAAGAACAAAGTGAGCACAGCTCTCCCCCTTGTCCTGAGATTCTGGGCTTTTGAGAAGAAGGTTATTTTAAACCATGGAACAGTTTGGGTTGGAAAGGACCTTAAAATCTCCCAGTTCCAGACCCCTGTCATGGGCAGGGACACCTTCCACTATCCCAGGTTGCTCCAAACCCTGTCCAACCTGGCCTTGGACACTTCCAAGGATGGGGCAGCCACAGCTTCTCTGGGAATTCCATTCCAGACCCTCACCCCCTCACAGAAAAGAATTAAACCAGACAGCAGCACCATGAATGGATTGCATGTGACAAGTTCTGCTCTAGGCAGAAACCACAGATACAATATTTGTTACTCAAGACTCCAAATCCTTCCTGAGCCAGCTCCTCCTGCCTTGTCCCTCACTACTTCAGAGATGTTCCTCATCCCTGCTGAGCTGTAAAGCCCTTGAGAGCTGCAGGGGCTTCTCAGCTCCTACAACCACAGAATAAGCACAGCCCAAATCTTTCAGTGACCAAAATCTTCTGAGATGGAGAAACTGCTGAGAAAGCCACTGAAGAACCCCTCAGATTTTTGTGACACAGAGCACTCTGAGATAAAGATATCAAATCAAAACAGTGCCTGGTGTTCCCTTTCACCAAAAAAAGCCGTTTTTCGACAAGTTTTTCAGGGAATTTTGCTCTCTGTGGGTTTTTCTGAGGAATTCAACATGGGTCATCGCCTCTAGGTGCTTTCTTCCACCCCCCAGCAGACACCTCAAAGTGTGTGTTACAACCACACTGATGTATTTTGTTGCCATCACACCCCAGCAGCCCCTCTTTAATTTGGGAAGTCCTTGTCACCCTCTCTGTGTGACAATCCTGATGAAATTATTGCAAACCTCATTAAAAAGGAGAAATTATTCAGCTCCTCCCAGCACAGCTCCAATGGGATGTCAGCAGGCTCAGGCAAACAAGTCACGGAGTGAAAATAGACGCCGTCCTAATTAATGAACCAGAAAAATCCCTTTTTTAAACAAACACAGCAATTTTCTTGCTAAAGCAAACTTTATTCCCTTGCTTCGCCATCGTGACCTGATGCTTTGTTTGCACTAATTCCACATCTGACAGTTGGGAAAGTCATCTTTAGGAGGAAGCATCGTTCTCAGTCTCACATTTCATGATGCTGGACAAATACAACCCACAGGATTTGTGTTCCTCTCTGAAAAGAAAACCAAACAAGCCACCACCTGTTTCTCCCCTGCAGAGTCAGCTCAAGGAGCGAGGACCAAAAACGTCCTTGCATAAGAAGGAAATAAATAGGAGTTAAAAAATCCTGACACAGCTCAATAGACAGGCAGAGATAAAATCAGACTGGGCACTGTTTGGATTTGAGAATATCCCAATAAACAGATCCTGGATTGATCCTGATCATCAATTACCTTGGACATCCAACAAAGCTTGGGATCATCAATTTTTGTCCAAGAAATTGGTGTGGTGGTAGAAAAAAGGGAGAGAAAGGATGGAGGGAGGATCATGGAATCATGGAATGGAATCACAGAATGGTTTGGGTTGGAAAGGACCTTTATGATCATGGAATTCCACCCCCTGCCATGGGCAGCACCACCTTCCACTGGACCAGGTTGCTCCAAGCCCTTGGACACTTCCAGGAATGAGCATCCACAACTTTTTGGGGTAACCTGTTCCAGTGCTTCTCTTTGATCTTTAGGGTCCCTCCTAACCCCAGTCATTCCATGATGTTATGATAAACATCAACCCTGGAGTACCCGGGCCACCAGCAGTGTCCCAACCCATCTTTCCCACTTCTGACAGCTAAAATTGGATAAATCCCACATGTAACATTTTTTGGAGAGCTCCCACACACGCTGCATGGAACTGACATCCAGGGCTGAGTATCAAAAAAGGTACAGAAAGTTAAAAATAATGTTAGGAAAAAAAAAAAAAAAAAAAGATGGTGAAATTGAGCATGAACATGGAAAAAGTGAGAGTGGGAATTTGCATTAAAAAATGACACGGTTTAATCACACTTTGCCTTGTGAAACTTCCTAAAGAGCCTGACCTGACAATCCCAATGACACCAGCACCATCCTGAAATATTCCAAAGACAGATTTTTCTTTTTTTTTTTTCCCTGAAAACTGCCTAAAGTCTGAGACTTTCAGAGGGAGCAGGGCGCATCCTATTCCATCACACTGCATCTCCTGAAGGAGTCTGGATAAATCCGAGCAGGAACTCACCCAAATCCAGGCAAGTGACAGCAGCCAACAGAAGAGACAGAAACACCTTCATCTTGCACAGCCCTCGTTGTCTGGTCACTGGGTTGTCACCACTCTCCACCGATGCCACACGTCCTGGGATTTGGCTTGCACTGATTCCGTCTCCAGATCCAAATCTTCTAGAAAAACAAGTGTCATTGAGCTATAAATGAATTGTAGGAGCTCCAAAGCAGGCCCCACCTCTTCTACTCCGTCATCTCTTTTCATTTTCCTTGAAGAGGAAAATTTGTTTTCTCAGGGTGGACAATGGCTGGGATTGGTTAAGCTGGATGTGGAAGGCCCAGAGTGTGAAAGCATCCTGGTGTCCAGGTCTTGTCCTGCAGCTTGGGAATATTTCCTCTCCTTTTTTGGAGTGGTTTCAAGAAATCCTGAGTAAAAAAGCCTAGGTGGATGTGAACATCAAAGAATTGAACCTCATGGATTTTTCTCCTCTGTGTTTCCACCTTCAGTGGGGTGCAGAGTTTATCAGGAGGAAGAGAAACATGGAATGGTTTGCACTGGAAGGGATCATCTCATTCCAAACCCCCTCCATGAGCAGGAATACCTTTCACTAGACCAGGCTTCTCCAAGTCTTGTCCAGCCTGGTCTACAAGTGGAAATCTGACTTTTAATCCCTCACTCACTGGAAAAAGTGAAAAAACAGGACCAGGACCCGAAAGTTTGGGCCAAAGGGATCTCTCATGTTCATTATCCCAAGGAAGAATGGAACAGAGAAGCCCCTCTGCTCTGTGTGGTTGCAAGTTCACGACTTTTTTGCTTCCCAAACAGTTTTTCCATTCCCAACCCTGCTGCCCCAGGCATCTGCTGGATTTTCCTGCACCTAAGTGCTAGGAAATCCTCCTCCAACATGGGATGAGCAAGTCGAAGTGTGGAATTGCAATAACTGGAAGAGCCTTTTGGTGGCTATTCCGGGCACCTTCCCAACACAGATTTTCACTAAGGAACAGGGAAAGCTGAATCCAAGATGGTGTTGGAGATATCCCCCCAACTTTGCTATTCCAGCACTGAAGGAATTTTATCCAGGGTTATTCACCTGAATTATTGGAATTAAAGAATCAGTAAGGTTGGGAAAGATGTCAGGACCATCACATTCAGAGTCAAACCAGCACCACCACCATTTTCTCCACTAAACCCTGTCCTCAAGTGCCACATCCACAGGTTTTTTGAGCACTTCCACAGCTGTGACTCCATCACTACCCTGGAGCATGTTCCAATGCCTGACAACCCTTTCTGCAAAGAAATTTTTCCCTAATATCCAATCTAAACTTTCCCTGGTGTGATTAGAGGCCAATTTGTCTTGTCCTGCCTTGAAAGGTTAAAAGTTTTTCTAGGAATGCTGGATGAAAAATGCAGTCATCATCTCTCCAGATCTAAAGCTCCTGAATCATGGAATGGCTTGGGTTGGAAGGGGATTTAAAGACCATCCAGTTCCAATCTCCTGCCATGGACAGGGACAACTTCCACTATCCCAGGCTGCTCCAAACCCTGTCCAACCTGGCCTTGGACACTTCCAGGAATGGGGCAGCCACAGCTTCTCTCAAAATCCATTCCAGGGCCTCACCACCCTAACAGGGAAGAATTTATCCCTAATATTTAATCTAAAAGTGGTCTCAGCATTTCAGCAATTCCTGCCGCTTTACCAAACACCACTTCTGGGTGACTTCCATCCTCAGAAATTCCGACAGATTGTTTTCACAGTTGCTTCTCTAATACAGTAATTATGTGGATTATGAGGGCTAAGCAGTTATTTCCAGCCCCAAAAATTACCTAGGGAAAGACATTTAGGTATATTCCAGGCCTGGCTTTCCTCATGTTCAGCAGAAAATGTCATAATCCTATTAAAAAGGAAAAATCCCCCAATGATGTTTGCCTAGTTCATAGGGGAAAAAAGAAAAGAGCCATGGATGGGGTGTGGCTTCTGGTTCCTGGTATTAAGTGGCCTCAAACAATGTGTGTTAAATGATTGGTTTCACCTGCACAGCTGAAATGTGATCTCCCTGCCCTTAGAAAATCTTGGATGGAAGAATCTCCGCCACCACCCTGTTCTAAATCCTGCTCCCTCCTTCGCTCCGGAGGGTGGTTTTGGGGGGGTGTCAACACACCTTGTTTATGGTTTCAGTTGATCTTATCTGAGTCCTGAAATGTTTCCTCTTTTATGCACGCCCTGTGCTGCTGCTTTGCGGGTTGGCAACTCATCAAAAAAAAAAAAAATAATAAAAATAACAAGAACTAATGAGAATATTCAAATATTGTTCTGTTGAATTCCTTTTGTTATTTTGTTAGAAACCACAACCTGTTCTATTGGGGGGGTTCCCACTAATTACAGAAAAAAATAAAAAATAAAATAAATCTGCATAAATCTGCCTTGTCACAAGATGGAATTTAAATATTAAAAATATTTATATTTTAAAATATATATATATATATATGTATACTTTATTTAATGTATCTGTTCAAAGGGAAATTAATACAACAATTCTCTCACTTCAGATTAGATTGTTGTCATAAATAAAAGGAAAAGTTCAGCCAAATGTTTACTTCCAGCCTGGAAATCCTGTGTAAAACCCTGTCCTACCTCACCAGCTGAGGCAATCTCAGGAGGGAAGCATCTTCATCAGACCTGCCTCACTTTCATCCAGCCTGGAAATCTCCAAATCCCACAGCCTCCCAGGCTGCCCAATTCCATTGCAAATCCTAAAATTCCCCATCTGCCTCCAGGGCAGAGTTTCAGGAACCAAGGGCTGCAGGCACTGAGAGTCTTCTTGTCTTAATTATTTTGAACTCTCCATATTCATTACTCTAATCAGCCCTTGGTGTATCTCCTATGAATCCCAAACTTCCAGAGCAGGCAGATGCAGGAGGGAAAGATGGGGTTGGATTTAAGGGTGGAGAGGTGCTGACATGACACTGTCATGGGCTGGTGCTAAGCTTTTGTTGGAAGAGGATTTAAAGATCATCCCATTCCAAACCTTTCCATGGGCAGGGACATCTTCCACTATCCCGGGCTGCCAGACGCCGTCCAGCCTGGCTTTGGTTACCTTTGGGGATGGGGAAGCCACAACAGCTCTAGGAATTCCATCCCAGCCCCTCACCACCCTCACAAGGAAGGATTTCTTCCCAATATCCCATTTAACTGTACCTTATTCCTGTTTAAAGCCATTCCCTGTGTCTTGTCCCTCCACCCCTTTCCCAAAGTCCCTCTCCAGCTCTCCTGGAGCCCCTTCAGGCACTGGAAGAGGCTCTGAGGGCTCCCTGGAGCCTTCCCTTCTCCAGGCTGGACATTCCCAGCTCTCCCAGCCTGGCTCTGGAGCATCCAGCCCTTGGAGCATCTCCGTGGCCTCCTCTGGACTCGCTCCAGCAGCTCCACGGGTCAGGGATGAGAGGCACTCGTGGAAGCAGCAAGGATGGGTTACTCTGAGCACTGAACTGCTGCTGGGAAGATTCCAGGTGTTAAATCACCGTGAATTTCACCAAGACATCACGGTCCCCACATGGCTTTCACAGAAACCAAAATTCTCTGGAGCTGAGGGTCTTGCACCAGAAAGAGAGGAATTAAGCGGGTATCTGTGCCCTTCTCCATCTCCTCCACTGATGAGGAACGTCTTTAGAGGTTAAAGAGAATGCTGGAAAAGCAAAGTAAAGAATAAAGGATGGCAAGCCTGACTCTAGCCTATCCCTATGAATAACGAGTCAGGAATCCAACCCTGCAGCTCTTTTAGAGCCATTTTCACTCAGGCACCACTCATTAGCTCATTAGTCACAGCAGCCTTATTCCTCCTAATTGATTTTACTATAATCCCCTACAATGCATGGCCAGGATCCAACGTGCCTCTGCCTGGCTTGAAAACCATTACATTGGCACAGCTTTGGAGACATTTCATCCCTCTCCCAAGCCTCTGGAGTGTGTAAAGGTCAGGAGATTCCCAAAACTGAGCTTCTGGAAGGTGCCCTCAGGGAAAGGACATGTGTCCCCTCGGTGGGACAAGCCATAGGCTCAAAGAGCTGAGCAAAGCTGTGGCTCTCACACCTGGGAGCAGCTGGGTTTGACACAGATTGGAGCTGTAGATGGATGCAGGAAGTTTGGCAGCTCTCTCCACACTGGTTTTCACCTTGGCACTGAGCTGGGACAAAGGATCATGGAATGGTTTGGGTTGGATGGGACCTTCAAGATGATCTCATTCCAAACCCCTGCCATGGGCAGTGACAACTTCCATTTGTCCCTGGTTGATCCAAGCCCTGGCCAACCTGGCCTTGAAGGGATGGGGCAGCCACAGCTCCTCTGGGAATTCCAGGGCCTCACCACCTTCACAGCCAACAATTCCTCCCCAATATCCCACCTGTCCCTGCTCTCTGGCAGTTGGAAGCCATTCCCTGTGTCCTATCCCTCCATTCCTTATCCCACGTCCCTCTCCAGCTCTCCTGGAGCCCCTTCAGGCACTGGAAGGGGCTCTGAGGTCTCCCTGGAGCCTTCCATTTTCCAGGCTGGACATTCCCAGCTCTCCCAGCCTGGCTCCAGAGCAGAGGGGCTCCAGCCCTTGGAGCATCATCTTGGTCTCCTCTGGATCTGCTCCAGCAGCTCCACGTCCTTGTGCTGAGGCCCTCAGAGCTGGATACAGAATCCAGGTGAGACCTAGAGGGAGTGGAGCAGAGGGAGGGAATCCCACCCCTGGACCTGCTGGTCACACTCTTTTTGATGCATCCCAGGGTTCTGTTGTCTCCTGGCTCCAACAGAGACCTGAGAGAATGTTATTAAAGCCAGAGCCAGGGCAGACAGGTCAGACCACCCCACAAAGGGCTCCTTAACTCTGCTGCTCATCCCAGATTGCCACCAGACCTCGCTGTGTCCCCCTCTCCGCCCCAGCCGTGTGTTGTGAGCTGCTCCTTGGATGTTCCCCAGAACAAGAAGGCAGGAACAAGATGATTTATTTTTATAAGGAGTCCTGTTCCCTCCAGATAATCATTCACCTGCCTTTTTATTTTTTTTTCCCAACCTGTTTTTCTCCCTCTCTGAATTCCATGCAGGTACCTGTTATCTCCAGGTTATTATTTATATTAACCTCTGTGTGGCTCTTAACTCTTTCTGGGCAAGACCTTCACATCCATCGCTTCCCTGGCCAGTGGCCAGCACATGGATACAGCAGCAATCCCATGGGGGAATCTTAGAGGCGTTAATAATTCCTAAAGTGTGGCTATGACGTGCATAGAAAGGATTGATCATATATTTATAACTAGTGGGAATTTTAATTCCTTCCCTATCAATTCTTTTCTCACTCCCTTTTGTTCTTTCTGCTTCCAAGTTGAGAAATTCTCCCTTCCCATCAACTCTGACTGAGGCAGCAATCACTTATTTGGAGATGATTTGCTCCATCCAGCCTTCCCAAGGCATTGTTAATGATGCAGGAATGTAAATCACTTGCTCAGTGTAGCTGTCACCTGCCTTAATTATCCCCTGCCTTCATTCCCGACTTAATCCAAGGAACAAGAGATACTTTCCTACCTGAGTCACTTCTCGCTGACCCAGAAGGGAAGAACAAGGACAACACGTGTAAAACACTAAATAACCCAACTGAAAAGTACCAGCTTTGCCTCCAGGCCCTTTTCATCTCCCTCTAATCCTGCAGAGCTTGGCATTGGAGCTGGAAATATCCACATTTTTGGCTGCTGGGAGCTGCCCAAACCTCGTATAACTTCGTATAATGTATGCTATACGAAGTTATTACGATAATTCCACCATTTTCTGCTGGGAGCTGCCCAAACCAGTAGAAAACTTAAATGAAGATTGCCCTGCCCAGGTGAGAGGCTCACTGTGTCCCGCACCAAAAACAGCCCAGGTACAGCCTCCAGATGCTTGAAGATTTCAGGAACGTGTTTCTGATCCCAAGATTTGTGACCCCCAGAGCATTTTTCCCTGGGAAAGGTGAGGAAAACCACTCTTCTCCTATGAGGAAAGGCTGAATTGGGTTTTTTCTGCCTGGAGAAGAAAAGGCTCTGAGGAGAACTTAGAGTACTTTCCAGTGCCTAAGAGAAGAGCTGGAGAGGGACTTTGGATAAGGGCCTGGAGTGGCAGGACAAGAGGGAATGGCTTCACAATAAAAGAAGGCAGTTGGGAATGTGAGGCATGTTCCAGATGTCTGGAAAAGGCCTTATCCACTCCCATCTGATCAGGACCAAATGCCCACAACAACATCACCTGTCCTGATCTACCCCCTCTCCCTGCCCAACCAGAGCCCAGCCACGGCAGAACTCAGATCTCAGAGTTATCTCACCATGTCCCTGTGATCCCAACATTTCATTTGGTTTGGAAGATGGATTTAACCCCAGGCAACACGAGGAGTTATGAGTGATGGAATTTTTCAGCCTGTGAAACAGGCTGGGAAGGGAGGGCTCAGGGGGCCCCATAGCATCTGCCATGGAAAAGGGTCAAAGAGAGGTGTGGGATGGGTTCATTCCTGGTCCACAGGTTCCAAATGAAGTCCTTTCTCCATCATTGTAACTTTTCTCTAAAAAGTCCTTTTTCTGATTCTTTGTTTCTGCTACATCTCTTCTGTATTTTTCTTTTTATTCTTGGATTCTCAGCCTCCTTTGGACTGAATTCTTTTGGGATCCTCCCTTGTGGGGAGCCCTGCTTATCTCAGTTCTTATGATTAGAAGAAAATTCCTGAGCTCGTTAGAATCTTGTTTCTCGTGTTTATTAACAGGTGATCAGAAAACTTAACAGGTCTCTCCAGGCTGGTTATACAAGGTTAATCTTTGCAATCTGGTACATTTCTTTCTTTTGATGGTACAAACAAGGCCTTGTGGCTCACTTCGTGTCTGATGCACAAAATGGCCCTGAACTACACAGTTCTTTTATCTTTGTACCTATTTTTACCCAATTAACAGTAGACACGTATATTATTTTTCTTAATGACCCAATGACCCTTCCCCTCTGTGATGCACTGTGGCATTTTCTGTCCAACCACTGACTATTACCCAAAAACCTCTAGGAGATGAACATGAAGAAGAAATAAGAAGGACAACACCCTAAATCCTCCATCTTGTCTCCTGTTCTCTAAACTAACTTTTTCACCCGGTGATTTAAAAATACTTTCTAATCTACACACTTACTCTTTTAGCTTTTTCTATCTAACATTTGTTTTCATGTTTCACCATGAAAACATGCTCATGAATTTCATATTATATGAAATTCAGTGTTTTTCTAGATCTTATAACTAAGTATCAGAAACAAGGGCACAAACTCTGTATTCCAGACTCCAACAATCACGTCCCTTAGGAGAAGGGGGTTGTGGTCCTGGGATGTGCTCCCATCCCAGTCCATCCCAAGGGAAGGCACTGGCAGAACTGGGCCCTGCCACTGCCACCTCCTGACAAGAGAAGAAAATGCAAATCCCTCCTCCCAGCCCGTTTCCCAAGGAAGAACTATTCAGGATAATATCAGTATTTTTAAATTTTCACTGTTCCAAAAATTCGTGGTTTAATAATTGGTTTAATAATTGGTTTAATAATTCTGACCAGCTTGAGGACAAGAAACCTCCAGGTGATAATAAAGTAAGGAGAAAAATTCAGTTTATCTAAATTGCCTTGAAAAACCCAGGAGCTGAATTCCAACAGGAGCAGCTCCACCTTGTCCTTACAAAGAACCTGAGTGGCCACATACAAGGTGCCACCATCCTTTATCTACCGAGTGAACTGGAGTTTTTTTTGGCATCTTTCCTTTCGTGGTTTGGTGCTAAATGGGTGCTGCTGCTCCTGGAACCAGCAGGTTTTACTGGTCTGAGCTCGGGTGGCTCAGCCTCTGGAGCAACAACGGGTGAGTGAATCGCCACCATCTGAGCAACGAGAGATGGAATCTGAGCCAGGAGCACCTGTGGAAAACACCCGTTTTAGCTCTGGGTGACAAAGTGTGACAAAAATCCGTGTGAAATTCAACCCACCCCGTTGTTGGTGTTAATTGGAGTGGAGCAGAGAGCAAGGAGCTACTCACACCTCTCCCCCCATGAGTTTGGTACTTTTCCGTGCAGCTTTAACGCCCACACAAAGAACAAGTCATTAATCCCAGCTCAGGTGGCCGAGCATTCCCTGTATCCAGGAGAGGTCAGATCACGGAGACCCAGGCATGTTGTGCAACATTGGAAATCTCTTTTCCTTGGGAGATGAGAAGCGGGAAGGTTGGAACATGTTCCCACAGCCACATATAAAGCACCTCCCATCTTTCCAGCCTCCTGCAGCCTCCAGGAGCTCCCACAGTCTCTCGAAGTCCATGGAATGGGGGGAAAAGGAAGCAGGAGGAAAGGAGGTGGAGAGGGTCAGCGCTGGCAGGAAGGTGGAGCTCTTGATTCAGCCTCTTTTTTTGTTTTGTTTTCCTTTAGCACCACTCCAATTTTAAATTCCAAACTCCCTTCCTACACGCCTTTCTTGACTCCTCCACGTCAAAGCTCCCAAATGAATCAGCTTATTAGAGACTCCTCTTCAGTTCCAGAGCTTTTTCCTCCCCCAAAACCTGTGTTTGCCCCGGATGGAGAGGAGCCCAGTCCAGAGAGACAGCAAAGGGCAGGACATAACCTCTCTAGTTTGCCCTCAGGAGATGCCATCAGGAATACTGTATCCAGGTCTGGAGTCATATGCACATGGATGGCAGGAACCTACTGGAGCAAGTCCAGAGGAGGCCACGGAGATGCTCCAAGGGCTGGAGCTCCTTTGCTCTGGAGCCAGGCTGGGAGAGCTGGGGATGTCCAGCTGGGAGAAACGAAGGTTCCTGGGAGGCCTTAGAGCCCCTTCCAGGGCCTGAAGGGGCTCCAGGAAAGTTGGAGAGGGATTTGGGACAAGGCATGGAGGAACAGGACAAAGGGCAATGGCTTCCCACTGCCAGAGGCAGGGATAGATGGGATATTGGGAAGGAATTCTTCCCTGGGAGGGTGGTGAAGCACAGGCTTCCCAGAGAACCTGTATCAGCCCCGGGATCCCTGGAAATGTCCAAGGCCAGGCTAGATGGGGTTTGTAGCAGCCTGGGATAGTGGAAGGTGTCCCTGCCTATGGAAAGGGGTTGGAATGAGATTATCTTGAAGGTCCCTTTCCACACAAACCATTCCAGGATCCTGTGATGGAGAGGCCGGGATTCTCCCACCTCGGCCCCGTTTGGTGTCTCCCATCCTGGGATGATCAGGACAACCTTGGGATGCCAGTGAGGAACATCTGGAGAGGAAACAGGAAGGGTGTCACCATTTCCCTTGACTTTCCAAACAGCTGAAACACGGAAAAGCCCATCCTGGGCCTATGCAGAGACGGGCAGATCCCTGGGAACAGCAGGAGCTGGGACAATATGAGGAGAATTGGGAACACCAGGCAGAAGGGACGTGCAGGTTTCTTCCGTGACCCCTGGCTGTGCAATATCCCCCCCTCCCCAGTCCCCAAAATATTCCCTGCCACCAGTGGAGCCCTCCTATCCCAAAAAACACTTGCAAATCAGGCTGCAAAATATGGATTGCAGTGGCAATCATAGTCCAGCCCAGAATTATCCAGAGGAAAGGAATGAAACTCCCGAGCCCATCGCTGCCATTCTGCATTTGTCTTACATTCCCTGGGAAATAAAATCCCTTTTCCCACGGGATCCAGCTGGGATCCCCATAGAAATCTTTAAACAAAAATTAGAATGAGGTAACTTTACAGAGGGGGGGGGAAAACTCCAGAGCACCCAGCCCTGTGTCCGTGTGTCCGTGTGTGCATCCGTCTGGAGGCAGGAGCAGGGCTGCATCCCTGGGAGTGCAGGAAGAGGAGCAGCTGCCCACAGACACCCACACAAGGCCATTCTGTGCCCAAAATAGCCGCCCTCTCCCAAAAGGAAGAGTGGTGCTCCAAGGCCAAATCCCATCTCCATTCCCAGCAGGGTCACGGGCAAGTCAAGGATATTTATGAGCTATTGAAGGCAAAGACAATCCCTTTCTTTATCCGTCCTCAGGAAGAGATTCCAATGGCCTTGAGAAGAAAAGTAGGAATTTAACCCTCCTTTAGTCCCTAAATTCGGTCTGTGCTTTTATCCAGCCCACAAGCTGCAGCCCTGAGCTTGGAATACAATCCAGGCATTTTCCTTCCACACAAACGAAGAGTTAACATCTGGGACATCTGCAGAACCACCCAAAAATCTCCTTCCAAGTGTCTTTTTTTTATTAATTCCATATATTCTTTATTAGAGTATAAGAAACAAGATGGAACATACACTTCACTTATACTTAGGTTAATATATTTAAAGGGATGGATTCCTCTTTATCCTGCTTATCCCGTTACAATAAAGATAATACACAGTTACAAATCTCACAGATAGGGATTAGTAAAATCAACATTTCAGGGAAACCACCTCGGATCATCCAACAAAGCTGAAATTAAACGTCCCAACGTTTATTTTATTTTATTTTTTTTCCTGCAACATTTTATTGGCTTCACATATTTTCATCTGATGAAACAGGAGGATTAGGGATGGGAAAAAAGTGCTCCCATGGAAAATGCTGGAATTGGGAAGCCTCTTAAGTCTTTTTATTTCTCGATTTCCACAATCAGAGCAAAGCTGGACAAATTAAAACCTTCAATCTGTCTCTGATGATGATGACTCCCTGCTTTGGGTGCAATTATTTGGTTTGAGGCAGCTCACCCGCCTTGATTCTGGAGATTCAGACTTCAAAGTTCCTCCACCAAGTCTGGCAAAAGCCAGTAGGTGGCAGGACCAACCCAGGCCTTCGCTTCCCTGGGCACCATGGGCATTCCCAAAATGCAAAACTGGGCGTTTGTGTTCCCACTCCCGTTCAGCAGCCTCAGAGAGGGGTGAAATAACTCCTTCAGGATCAAGGATCCAGAGCCAGCTTCATCCCAAACAGCTGAGACCAACCGGAGCAAGGGAAAGGGCCCTAAACCTCCAGGCATCCAGATGTGCACCACATCTGCTTTGTCCAGAGGGCACGGATCCCATAACTCATCCCACGGACACGCAGACACCCCCACCAGAACTTCCCACAGGGGTGGTGGGACCAGAGCCTCCTTTTTTCGTGGCAAATAAAGTCCCCAGGAGACAAATCCCTTCCAAAAAACCCCAACTTGAGCAAATCAACACCAATCCAGGACATCCTTGGAGCAGCAAAGCGGATCCTTGGAGCAATAATTAAGCAACCTGTAATTTGTTCTGTTGGAGCAAGGGAGTCACATCAGGTTTGTGGTTTCCAAAAGAAATTTTTCCCTTAAAAAAAAAAAAAAAACAAAACAAAACAATTCTCAAAGCCAGCTGGAAGAACTGTGCTCAGTTTGAAGTCCTTCCCTTGGGCAAACAGCAAACCCCCAGATTCTGGGTGGGAAGTGCTGAAGCCACAATGGATTTTGAGCATTTTTATAGACAATCCACAAAAATCCGAGCCCTTGGTGGGGTAGTGGGAGATGGCAGCAGCTGCTGGTGAATTACAGCCATTCTCAGGATGGAAGCACTGAAACCATTTTCTCAGGAACATGCTCCAAAGTGGGCAGGTATTTCACTTTACCTCTGAATTTCCAGTAAAAATTCTCCCAGGGTATTTTATGCTTCTAGGGAGCCAAACCTCCCCTCATAATCTCATTTGTCTTGTCAGAACAGGTGAATATCTGAGTTTTCTGCTCAGATTTTGACCTCTTAATTCCACAATCCACAGAAACACATCCAAAGCACTTCAGGGCTCTCCCGCCACGGCCCTCAAATTCCAAATCCAGCATTTGGTTTAACAACCCACCAGTCTGAACCCTTCACAAACCCCATGATTTTCTTATTTATTGTCTCATCAATGGTTTTCATTACTTCACCTGCCCATTTTTAGGCCTGGGTTTTACAACAGAGGAGGTTCTCACCAGATTTGTCATTCTGGGGATTTGGGGGGAAAATCTAAACCTAGAGCAGGACCAGGAAAAGTGAGAGCTGGCATGACTGATTAGAAAGTGCTTGGGATTCAGCTGTGACGAGCTGTCACCCCCCTCCCTCTCTCAAACACACATGGATCTATCCAAGAGATATCTGCCAGGAAAGGAAATACTGAAAATATCCCTTTTTCCATATTCTAGATTAGAGCTCATGGGAAGGAAGAGACAAAAATGGGAGCGAGAGCAAAAAACAAATCTCCATGCGAAATTTATCCAACCAACCCTCAGCTCGTTCCCCTGGCAATTCCATGAATATAATTTGTTATAAAATGGGATAAGCAGCCTCTGGATGCTCCTCCCATGAGCCTTTGCTCCGTGGCAGAACCAAATTCTTGGCACTGGCCAAGGAATGCCAAGAAAAGAAGGAAATGGCCCTTGGAGGTGACAACCATGTCTTCAGCCCATGGGGTTGTCCCATGTGGCATCGTCAGGTTTGTCACAAAAGCATGGATGGACATCAGGACACAGCTGATGGCTTTGAAGTTAAGCTCTTTGCTAAAGGTAATCAGAGTCCCAAACCAACCCCAAAACCTTTTTCCAGGTGGCCAGAAAAGACAGAGCCCCCTAAATTCAATGCAGAGTGCTCTGGGTGCCACCTCAGTGTCACAGCAAGTGCTGAGGGACAAATGAACCCAAAAACGAGGTTTTGAACCCTTTTGGGAGGAAGGCTGAGGCATAGGGAAGCTGGGGAGTATTCATCTCAGTTTAGGAAGTTTTCCCCCAGTTTTCCCTGTGCTCTCACGTGCATAGAAGAGGTTTGTGGGGCACCTCAGGCCCCAAGGTCCCAGGAGGATGCATTATCCAAAGGAAGGCACATCCAAGGACCAACACAAGTGATGCATTCTTCCCAAATTAACCAGTAAATTGCAGATCACAGCCCACTGACCCATCCCTCCTGTTGGAAAAGCTGTCATTAACATCTGTGTCACTTTAATTAAAAGAGGGGAAGAAGGGAGGGGGTGGGGGAAAAAAAAACATAAAACCACTTTTGTTACCAGTATTTCCGTACAACTGCAACCACCTTTCATTTATCACTCCTTGAAGAGGGGACAGAGGTGGAACTGAAGGTTTGTGGAGCTTTTGTTTGGGTTTTGACACAGAATAGGAGAAGCAGGTACAAGGCAAGGCTAAAATGTGCCAACACCTGGGTTTTGCTGCTAGAAAAAACAAAAAAGCCCAGTGCACCTCTGATCCATCAGTGGAAGTGACAAAAAGCTTGAACTCGGCAGTTTAAGGCTGAATTTTGGCTTGGCTTGTGTCGAGCAGGTCCACAGGCAAGCAGAGTAGGCAGGACAGATGACACAGAGAGGGCAGGAGGACACATCTCCCGTGGGACAGATGAGAACTTCTGGGGAAAACCCTGCCAAAACACCTGGGAAGGTCCTGGGAGCTGAGGGAACAGCAGATGTGGAAGGTTGGGTGGTGAAGTCACCTCCAGCAGTCCATCAGGCGTTGAAGGTTGGACCTAAAGATCTGGGTATTGACATCTTCTCCTCTGACTTCACCGAATTTCTCAGACCTGTTGCCCATGGTCGTTCAGGTACTGCCGTTGTGGTGGTCACCATGACAAGTCCAGAGTGGGGAAACCGAGGCACAAAGTCTTTATAAAAACGCAGATTCACTTCAGAGTCCTGCTGCCAGGGTAATTGCTCCGTTAGAGTTGACTCAGACCCCAAAACCTGGGATTTATCACTAAAATGCACCTGGAAAAAGTCATTCCCGAGGGAGGTGGAACAAGCTGGCCCAGAGGTTTTTTATCAGGAAGGACAGCAACAGGGAGGAGATGGATTTGCTGCTCACAGCTGGAAAGGATGTGGAGATGAAGCACCCAAAAGCTGCTCTAGAGGGTGAGGGACCCTCGTGCTGGGTACAATATTGGGATTTTCCATCAAAGAGTTCCTAATCCCTGGAGCAAGGAAACACACACACGTCCCATCTCAGGTAACAACAGGAGCAAGTTTATTCAGGTCTGGCACTTACAGAACTTGGAAGGACAAGGTACACGGCATTGGTTTTCCAGAAAAGTCAGCCCAGGATCAGAAGAAACGAGACTATTTTATAAAAAGAGACTGCAGCTGTGAGGGGCCAGGAATGTGTCTCCCTTTGGATCCTGCATTCCCACTGCCTGTGCCACCCATGTGCTGGAGCAGACCTGGTGGTGCTTGGGGTGAATTTGTTCTCAGCGAGTCCCAGCCTGGTTTTAACCAACCTTAGAAACGAGGGGGGGGGGTGGGTAGATTATTAATAGGTAGAAAAAGCAGAAACCCTTCAAAAATTATCCACCTTGGCCAAGGAGGAGCGAGAGTGCAGTGGGAGACGTCCACAGGAGGAGGAGAACAGCTTGGCCAAACCGCTCAGGTCTCCAATTCTTGGAAGAGCAAAAAGTCTGGGAAACAATCACCTTGGAAGCCTGCTGAGAAGTAGAGGATCTCCCTGCAGACAGCAACAGAGAAGATATTGGCTAACGAGACCCGTGGGAGGCGGCTCTTCCTCGGGCAGCCCCATCACTGGCGAGCCTGGAGGACGTAGATGAAGCTGACGAGAATTCCCAAGGCCAGGATGGCGTAACTGGCTCGGACGCTGCTGGAACCGCTGATGTTGCAGAGGAAGGAGTCGCAGCAGTAAACGGAGGCGGCCGCTATTCCCAGGTTGATCCCGGCGCTGGGGCAGATGGGAGAGCATCCCTTCGAGATGGACTGGCCGGATTTGCCGCCTGGATTTGGGGTGGGGTGGAGAGGAAGGAAAAGAGATAGGTTTAGAATGGGGTTTTTTTGGGGTTTCTGATCACCTGCTCTGCAAAGGAATTTCAGCGCTGGAAGAGCCGGGGCAGTGCAGGCGGCACAGGGAGGATGAAGTGCTCCAGAGGGGATGAAGTGGTTCTCAGAGACAGGAATGCCAGCCAGCCCCATCTTATCTAGAATCACCCATGATAAGCTCCCACAAACACCCCAGACACCACACAACTCCCCAGGGACTCTTTGGATCGGCCAACGTTCAGCTGCAACAGCTCCAGTGAGGAATCCCAAAAATCCCTCTTGAGCTTCACTCTGGGGCTCCTCAAGGGAGACAGGGAGCACTGGGGAGACACTTGGGAGCCAAGTCTGCATTTCCAGAGAGGCACAGCCCACATTAAGAGGCAGGAAAGAGGAAACCATTAGCACTGGGCTATGAAGGGAAGTTTATAAAAGCTCCCAGTCTCTGTTTGTGCACATCTGACCCACCCACACTGCAGACTCGGGCATGAAATTCCTCCTCTCCCTGCCAGGGAGAGCCAGGATGGACTCTGGTTCCTGCAAAGGCGCCAGAAGATCTGCCAGGGCATCCTGCCTCCCTCGGAGCAGCAGCTGGGAAGGACAGAACTCCCCAAATCTCTCCAGGCACTCAGGAAGGAAAACCACAACCCTCCCTTCCTGCCTTGTCCACGGAAAGTGAAGCAAAGGTGGGACTCGGGGACGAAGAACCCAAACAGGAGGCAAATAAAATCAGCAGGAATAGCAACCCTGGAGCTTCCCACACAAGGAGCCTGCAGCATCCTCCACGCTTTCACTTATTCATCAGCAAACTCCCCGCCCCCAGCCTGAAATTCCCCCCGGACTCGCGGGCATCGGTGCAGGCACGTGGGCTTTAACGTGACTCCTCCTGGCAGCGCGTCCCTCCTAAGAATTCCTGTGGGATGGTCCGACACGCAGTTGCTAAGCAGAACTTTCCCTTTTTTCCCCCAGCCAGAAGGCGGCAAAGCCTCGCTGCAGCTCAGCAGGTGACCCAGGAGAGAAGCCAAGAGGGGCAGGAGGAGGTGCTGTCACCACTCACCGAGTCCCACTCCGACATACGTCGTCACGCAGTGGTTTTCATTCTCTCCACACTTGACAGGCTTCAGGCAGGCCCAGTTGGAGGAGGCATCCGAGCAGGAAAAGCAGATGAGTGTGTGGGCTGCAAGAGAAAGGCAAAGCTCGTTTAGGGGCTGGTGGGAAGATGTCCTCACTTGGAGGTCCCCACCTCTGTCCCACGGGATTGTCTGGCATCTGCCCACAGCCACACTTTCAGTTTTGTCAACCTGAAATAGGGGATTTTTTTTTTTTCCCCCCCCAAAAAAAAACTGGCCAAGCAAAGGGTTCATGCCTCAGGGAGGCATTTCAATCTCTTATCAGCTAAAGCTGATACAACCACAGCCTGGCACTTTCTGTCACCACCCTGTTTGCACCAAGAATGTGTCCGAGGTACAGCTGCCAACTTGAAACCAAACTCCAGAGGCGAATTTTTGAGGTTTGGGCTCGTTCAGCTCAGCCACCACGGACATGGTGCCCCTGCCTGGGACAGGGGGGTTGGAACTGGCTGATCTTTAGGTCCCTCCCAAGTGAAACCATTCTGATTTTATGATTCTGTGACACTGATGGGAAACACTCCAGGTGTGACCACCAGTTCAAATTTTACATGACCTGACTCTGGGCACCAAGATCAGGCCATGTTTGAGCCGGAGCACGTGGTGGAAATTATTTTTCAGCTGCAGAAAGCTCAAGACCTGCAAGACAGTCAGGTCCCCTAAAATTACAGAATCAGGGAATCATTTCAGGAAAAGACCTCCAAGATCTTTGAACCCAACCATTAACCCAGCACTGCCAACTTCACCACTAAACTAAATCTTTAGGCAACTCAGCTGCACAATTTTGTGAACGCTTCCAGGGATGGTGATTCCACCACTGCTCCAAAATTTGACCAGTGAAGAAATTTTTCCTCATTTCCAAGCTAAACCTCCCCTGGAGCAACCTGAAGCCATTCATGGCTTATCCTACAGCAGCAGGATGGATTAGCTGGCTCCTATCCTACATCCCTCACAAAGAGGAATGACTGGAAAACAGCATTTGGGGTGGGAAATGGTTGTGGAGACAGCCAGGACCAGAGACTCAGCAGGGCCACGGGCACTTTGATCTCTGTGTTTTACATACAAGAGCATCGCATCCAGGCTGCAGTTGCTGACCTACATATGCAGACAGATCAGGCCTGTTCCCAATGTTCCATGGAGTCGGGATTTTGGAGCTCCCAGGCAGCCCTTCCACGAGGCCCTGCCTTTCCCATTCTGTATTTACAGGATGCAGAAAAGAGCAGGGGCTGATTCAGGGTGGGAAGTGTGAGGCAGCCCCATCCCTGTTCCCACCTCCTTCAGCCACAAATCAAAGAATCATGGAATGGTTTGGGTTGGGAGTTCCAGGATCGTTCAGTTCCACTCCCTGCCATGGGCATGGACACCTTCCACTCTTCCAGGTTGCTCCAAGCTCCCTCCAGCCTGGTCTTGGACAATTCCAGGGATCCAAGGGCAGCCACAGCTTCTCTGGTAAACCTGTGCCAGGGCCTCCCCACCCTCACAGGGAAGAATTCCTTCCCAAAATCCAATCTAAATCTACTCTCTTTCAGTTTGAAGTCATTCCTGCTCGTCCTATCCCTGTAAAAAAAGCCCTCTCCAGCTTTCTTGCTTTCTTTCTTCCCCCTTGGACTATTTTCCTAAGGAAGTGAAGCCCTGGGAGAGCTCCCTGAAGCTCAGCAGTTCCTGACATGGGTATTTTGAACGATTCTTTTTTGGACAAATATTGCTCAGCATCTGTCCCGCTCTGCCATAGGACTGCACATCTCAAGCTTCTTCTCATTCCTGTTTCTCTCAGGAAAATAAAAGGTTTCTACAAGAAAAATGAGGGGAAAAAATAACAATCACTCTCAGAGGAGTGACTTTTGAGCAGCCACAGCTGAGGAGGGGAAAGAAAACAAAATACAATCTCACAGAAACAGATTAAAGTAGGTTAGTGGGAGATCCTGAATGTCACAGCAGAGCAGCCAAATCTCTGCTTTGGAGTGGAAGCCAACACCACAAACCCGCAAGCAGGAATTTCCTGGACTGGCTCACGCATCCTCCAAGGATCCTTACCCTGATCTTACAGGGTTACCTGAGCACACCAAGGCAGCCACCACAACCCACAGCACCGGGATGACAGGGCCACCAGCTGAGTCAAAACCTCCAGGAGAGACTCCTCAGTGGATCTCTGCGTTTAGGAGACGGGGAGGAGGACGGGACCAGCCACTGAGTCATTGCCCCTCGCTCCCCAACTCCATGTGGGACCTCGGAGTGAAGCCCAGCTCTGCTCCCAAGTCTGACCTGGCCCAAACTCTTCACCTCCCAACCACCCCGAGGAGGCAAACTGACTCATCCCGGGAATCTTCAGCAATCAGGAATGAAGTGAATTACAGGCTTCCTGTGGGCATTCTGGCAGGACAGATGTCCCCATATGTAATTGCTCGCTGCACCGAAGGCACGAGTGGTGCAATGCTGTTCATTAAAGGTTCCAGGAGCAAACACACCAGAAATCTTTGGACATGACATAAAAGTGCTGTTGGGCATGAAATTCTCCGCCACGTGACTCCATCCCTGCTCCTGCCACTGCATCTCCTACCTGTCCCCATGTTTGTCATTGTCACACCTACCCATTACCCCCCATCTTACCAGAAAATATCCTTCCAGGAGAGTTTAAGAAAGGAAATATTCACTTTCTGCCCCCCAAAAACCACCCACTGCAGAGTTATGAGAGGTTAAACAGGAGGAGTGATTAAGACAAACGGCACAAGAGGGGTGGCAGAATTAATTTCATGCAGCTGTAGACGGAGCAAAGAGTTGGAGCTCAAGGTTACACGAAAAGAAAAAAAAAAGGGGGAAAAAAAAACCAACCAAGGCTGAACAATGCAAAAGAAAAGCCTTGTTTGCACCTGTGGAAGAATTAATGTGTTTATTTGTTTTCTGCTTGGCTTCTCGAAGGAACAAAGAGCTTCCAAAACAGAGCAGGGCATTTGGGGGAATTCCTTCAGAAAAGGGGTTGAATAATTTTTGCAAAGACAGGGGAAAAAAACGCCTTTAAAAGC
The DNA here is from genome assembly GCF_001522545.3 of Parus major. Lineage (NCBI taxonomy): Eukaryota > Metazoa > Chordata > Aves > Passeriformes > Paridae > Parus > Parus major. The sequence goes on from NC_031769.1 coordinate 149,303,834, forward strand.
CCACTCTAGAGCTCGGCAGCACCAGGAAAATGCTGTTATTGCTTTGGCAGCTTTTCCATTCAAGCCCCGATGCTGCTTTTCCATTCTCTTAGGCAAAATCCTTATCAAGATCCACAGGCACGATCTTCGAGCAGGGGGTAAAGCTCTTCTGTGAAATCCCCCCGGACATGCTGGAAGTGTTTGGGGATAAAACCACCTGCAACAAACCTTTCTGCCTGGATAAAAACTTACTTTTAAAGCTGAAAGGGTTGCGGTTTGTTGTTTTTTTTGGGGGGTGGGGGGGATGAAACCCTTAACTGCCTTGGCCTGGCCCGCCCATCCAGCTTGTGCTGGAACTGAGCACAAGCCAGCACAAGTCTCTGCCCGAGACTCAAGGCTACAATTGCCAGCTGCTTCCCGGATCCCGCTGGGAAGGGGGAATGGCAAGGGCAGCAAACAGCCACTTTCCTCCCAGCGGTGCCCTCAGAAAACAAGAAGGGACCCTGCGTGCTGAGAGGGGCTGGGAGAGCTCAGAACTCTCCCCTTCTCTCTTTGTTTGGCTTCTCCAAGAAGCGACATATGGGAACAATACGCGGTTTTGCACGGCCCCGAGGAGTTCGGATAGTGAGGAATGGGGTGGATGGGGAAGGAGGGGGTGGCAGGCCCTGTGACTTGGGCAACTTGGCAGTTTAACACACACAGCAACAGGAACCGAGTTCTCGGCGGCCCCACAGGGCTTTGTCCCTTTGGGGTCATCGCGCCCCGCACCGGCCACCGCAGGCGGCCCCGAAGGATGCTCGGAGGGGGCAGCAGGAGCCAGAATCACCCGTGGCTCTGCCCTGACTTTGCTCCATCAGCCATTGCCGGGGCTGGGCTGCCTCTCCCCTCCACCCTCCTTCCTCTCGGCTGCATCTCAGCCCATCCCAGAGCCGTTATCCCGGCTGGCTGCGCCGAAAAAGAGGAGCGGAGCCGGCCCTGCTCCTTTGTTCGAGCTGCAACTGGGAAAAGCTCCAGGATATCCACCCGCACAGCCGGAGATGCTCACCTATTCATACAGGCGGGGAAAGCCCGAAGTTCCTGCTTCAGGAGGACACTGCTGCGAGGCAGATCTTGGAGACACCCCCGCATCCCGCTCCGAACCATAACGCGGCTCAGCGCTGTGCCCAAAACCCCTTTTCAACCCTTATATCCCCTACAAACCTCCAACTTCCACAGCCTACCCTGCCACACGCATCACTCCCCCAGCCCCCAATTAGTTCTCTAACGCGGGGCTGGCGAGGGACCGGGGTACCTGCGGGGGAAGCGATGGTGGCGGGGGCATCCTTTTCCCTTACCTCTCTCCACGCACAGCACCGCGGCCAGCACAGCGAACAGGAGCGCCTTCATGGTGCGGACGATGTGGACGGAGAAATGCGCAGGGCAGCTGGAGGAGCTCAGGGCTGGCGGCAGGGCCGGGCGCCGGGGGTGGGGAAAGGGCGGCGGCTCCGCCCCGCGGGCCGGGCCCGGCCCCCGCGCCGCCTCCCCCCTCCACCTCCCCGGCCACGCCTGGTTTCGTTTCCCCGCTAGGGAGAACCGGGGCCGGGAAAGGGGCGCTGGGAAGAACGTGTCGGCATGGCAGCGGCTGGCCGAGGGGGAGCAGAGCCAGCTTTCCCCTAGCCGTGCCCCAAGAGGCTTTTTCCAGCCCCCTTTCGGGTCCCCTCTGTTTCTCTGAAGGAAGAGACGGGAGTAGGGGGTTCTATGCTGGACGCAACTCGTCCAAGTCCAATTCAGGTTATTCTGGAATTTCGTGATTCTCTTGACTCCCTCTACCCACAGGACCTGCTGATTTCCTGCTTCTCTTCCCTCCTCCGTCCGTCTCTTCTCACAGATGCCCTGAGCGCACACACATCCTCCTCCACACCTTCCAAACGACCCTGTACACACACACATTCCCTGTATCCAGGGCTCCCTGCATGGATCTCCTGCAGGCGAGGCTCCACCGAATACAGAAACTGTCCGTGCATGCAACACCCCCTCCTCAGGTCTGACTCCTCTGCACGCACAGCCCCCACTCAAGATCCAAGCACATAAAGAACCAACTCTCCCATCTGTTGACCAGAACCTAAATTGGATTAGACATACAGGATTGCGAAGCTCAAAGAGCCCAGCAGCTGGGGTGGCATGGGACAGCCTGGGCTGCTTGGCAGGATGAGTCCTGACTGTAAATAAGTCCCCTGATGTTGGAGTGTCTCAAATTCAGTAGGTCCCGTGGAAATAACTAAATCCTCTAGGAAATGAGCTGCAGGAGGGGCAGTGGGGAAGGGCCCCTGTGAAACTGGCTGTCAGGAAAGCCTGGGAGTGGAGGATAAGGCTGGTGAGCCAACAGGAAACAAGCAGGCTTGACAAACTCTGTGCCACAGATGGGTTTAATTCTGCAGAGTCAGCATTTCTCAGCAAATGCATCTGTCAGGAGAAATTCCAGCTCCTGTCTTGTCAGAGGCATTCAGAGTACTCTGCTTGGGAAGCAAACCCATGCCTGCAAACCCCTGCTTCCCTTTTCTTTCCTGTGGCTCAGATTTATTTGTCACTGCCGGGTATTCTAGCAGGAACTGACTTCTGAGAAGTTTCTGTGGTCTCATATCTTCCACTGGAGCAGGCTTCTGGGACAAACCAAATACTAAAAAAATGGGAAGTTTCAGCTTTGTGGTAACTTGAGGAAATGTAATTCAGACAGATTTACAAAACCCCTGTTTCATACACGTCAATGAAGCAGATTTTGGTTGGATATTGGGAAGAAATTCTTCCCTGTGAGGGTGGGGAGGCCCTGTCATATGGTGTCCAGAGAACCTCTGGCTGCCTAAAAATGTTCCAGGCCAGGTTGGATGGGGCTTAGAGAAAGCAGGGATAGTGGAAGGTGTCCCTGCCCATGGCAGGGGGCTGGAGCTGGGTGGTCTTTAATGTCTTTTCCAACCCAGATCTGGGATTTTATGACTCTCCTCATCCCCAAGAGTACAAGGATCTACAGCTTCCCGGATTTCTCCCACACTTAAATTTAACATTACCAGTGCCGTGTATTTCCTGGAGAGGGCCTGTCTGCTGATAAGAAGGAAGAGAGACGACCCAAGAGCCACAGAGGTCACAGCCCAGCACGGGATCTGGAGTCATCCCGATACTGCTGGAATGGCTGGGCGGGAACAGCACTAATGACAGGATGCTGCGAAAGGAAGATGTGACCAGAGCCACCAGGGACCAGTTTTCTGTGGTGAGAATTACACCAGGTAAGGAAGGAAGGCCTTCTGAAAACTCGATGATCCTTTTGGGTCCCTTCCAGCTCAGGATATTTTATATTCTATGGCCTAAGCTCATCTCCCACCTCCTTCCCCAAGGTTGCTGTGTGGGACAGACTGCAGAGCTCAACACAGCAAACTCTGCTGGCAGAGATTTCTGTTCTAGTCCAGCCCACACTGCCCTGAGTGCTCCAGCCTCTTCTTGCAAGTTTGGAGGTCCCTGGAGGACTTTATTGAACCATTGGCTTCATATTGTGAGTGCAAGGCCCAAAAAATACTTCTTCACAAAAAAGAAGGGTGAAGCAAAAAAGGCAGCAGGGGTAGAGTCCAGCACCAGGAATGTGGCTTGTGCTGGGAAAGCTGTAAAAACACACTTGAGGGAGAAGGAGATAAGGAAGTGGCTGGATCAGAGGGCAAACTGGTGCTAATGTAAATATTCCACGTTTGTGGCACGCTGGGGAGGAATGGGTACAGTTAAAATTAGGAAATGATGATTGTGACAGGTCCCTTGATGGGCTGGGGCAGCAGAGATGGTGCAGAAATTAAACCTAGACTAACTAGGCCTTGTAAGGGTTTGATGTTGAACAGGCACTTGATGAAAAAATGCTTGAAAACAGCTTGAAATTCAGGGGCAGTGAAAGCTTGCTCAGCTTCTATGGAGCCAGGTGGGACTGAGAGAGGTTCCTTCCCCACCACACCTCTGTTTCAGGGCTTGTGTGAGACTTCCTGGGCTTGGCTGTGCACGTGAGGCACCAAAACCCCAGAGGAATTTGCAAATGAGACGTTTCCCCCTCTTAGTGGAGCAGAACTGCTCAAACCTCTTTCCTCCGGTGACACAGGAAGGGGGCAGAGTCCTTTCTTTCTTCAGTAATTGCATCATGCTCTGGAGCTGGGAATTGTTCAGATTTCTTCCAGGGAAGGTTGTGTAATAAATTATTGCATGTATTAAAAATTCGGAAAGATATAAAATAAATATGTTTGTAATAAAGTGAAATATAAAATGTAAAAACCCCCGCTCCGGGTCTGGTCGAAAAACCCCTTGTTGGAAAAGGACAGATTGCCACCAACAACCAAGATAACGAACTCAGGGGAAACCCATCTACTCAGATAAAACTGACAAGATGAGGGCCATCAAGGACACAATAGAGCTGGCTCAGAGAATCACCTACCTCCGGACCCGAGCGACGCCCTACAGATTTCTGTGGGGAGCAATCAAGTTGCAAAGAGACAGACTCCAAAAAAGATAATCATCACCGGACCTGAACACCCCACCTGTCAGACCGGGGGTGGAAGAAGCAATCAAAAATGACAAAGGAAAGGAACACAGCCCAGATACTCATCTGTACCAGCCCGGATTCCACTACCCTGCCCTGATGGAGCAAGTTGAAATACATATAGAGTCTCCTTTGCATATGAGGAGACTCTGCTCGGACCCCAGTTAACTCTATTATTCCATGTCAGGAAATCCATTCACTGGACGATCAGGGACACTTGGTGAATGGAACCTGCTTGGAATTTTAGCCCAAGGACATAAAACCTCTATAAAAACCCAAGCCTGGAAACCCTCAGACGTGGATTTGGGAATCCTATACCTTTGGTGTAGACCCTGTCCGCCCAGCGCTGCGCTGACTATTATTACTGTGGTATTTTATCATTGTTGCTTTCCGTTGTTCATTAATAAATCTTTCTTTTCATTTATAAATCAATAATTGCCTTTGCATTTATAACAGTTGGAACTGCTCTGTGGGAGAGTCCTAAATGTGGAGAATCAGTTTAGGAGAGGACTGGGAGGACATGAGGGAGCAGGAGCCCAGGATCTCCATCCTTGCTGCTTCCTCTCATCCCCAAAATTCTCTTTGTCCGGAGCTCTTTGCTGCAACATAGTCTGGGCATGAAGGTCCTCCTTGCCCAGGTGCTGGCATTGCCCCCGACACTCCATGGAATGCTGGAGCTGGGAATCATCAGGGATCCCTGGAATTGCTGCTCACACCATCCTCCTGCACCTGGCTGAATGAGAGGCTCCATATCCCAGTCCTTCCTCATCAACCCACCCTGGATGTTCCTCCTCCTGAAGTCCCTCCTGATCTCTGTGGATCAAAGCTGTCCAGAAGACCCTCAGGATCACGTTTGGAGCATCCAAGGATGCTCTGGACGTAGATTTTCCAAGGGCAAACCAAGCTGCAGGTCCTTGCTGTCTATGGTGCCAAACAGGTCGCTGTCCTCTGCCACCTCTGCTGCACCCTGTGGGGAAACACCTGGGATTTCTCTCCGGGGGCTACTGAGATTCCTGAAAATTCCTGAAATCAAGGTTAACCAGATCTTTGGGCCATGCCCTTTATAACATTTTTTATGGATAAAGGAATAAAACCTTCATCTGCCTGCTCCAACCACAACCTGCAGTCAGTATCTGGCTGTCAGACTGATGAACTTTCACTTCTGGCTGACATCCACATTTCCTTTTCCCTTCTCTCCCCGAGCCTAAGGTGAAAGTGGATTGCTGGCTGATGATGTTCAGCCGGTGCTGGAATTCTCACACTTCCTCCTCCCAAAGTCTGTGCGTGACTCACCCTCAGCCCTGCTTGTTTTAGGCTTTTGACAGGAAAACAAGTGTGACTCTTTGTCTTGGTTTGGAATGACAGTTCCAGGCAGGAGCCTCCCTTGGAATGAAAAATGTAGACTCCCCCACCTCCAAATTATTGTAATTTTGAAATTAAAGGGCCTCAGGCAAAGATAAGGGGATAGGAGCAGCAGTTCTTTACTAGTGAGAGGAATGGAGTGACAGATTTCTCTTTACAAACAAGCTGTGGGTCTGCTGGTAGATAAAACTAGCGCTGGCAGATAAAAGAAACAATGGGATGGATTCCACTGATTGATGAATAGGAAAAAAGATATTTGTCTTTGCAAACTGTAGGTTTGCTGATAAATGAAATTGGATATTGAAAGATGAAAGAATGGGGGAAAAGCATAAATTCTGTAAGAATTAGGAATTAAGAGGGAGGGTTAGATTAGAGGGGAATCTTAGGTGTCAGGCATTCCGGGAAGTCTGTGCCTCTCAAGTACCTCAGCCCACAGGGGAAGAGAGAGGGACATGGCCAAGAAATTAGGAAAAAAAGGAGGCTGCATCCTCCAAAAATTGGAGAGACTCCAGGGGAATGCCCCATGGCCTCTCCCTTTATTCAAATAAAGTAAAAGCACTCCTCTGTCTCCTTTTTGGACATTAACCTCTGGTGTTTGTGGATTAATTTACCTGACACTCATATGCAGAACAAGGCAAACAAGCAACTGTAACTATGGCATTAATAACAAAACAGAACCAGGGACCCAAAGAAGAAAGAAGAAAAATCAGACGAAGAAAAAGACAAAGATAAAGAAGAAGATAAAAAAGAAGAAAGAAGAAGAAAGAAGAAGAAAAAGAAAGAAGAGAAAGAAAGAAAAAAAAAGAAAGAAGAGGAAAAAGAAGAAAAAGAAAGAAGAAGAAAAAGAAAGAAGAAAAAGAAAGAAGAAAAAGAAAGAAGAAGAAAAAGAAAGAAGAAGAAAAAGAAAAGAAGAAAAAGAAAGAAGAAGAAAAAGAAAAGAAGAAAAAGAAAGAAGAAGAAAAAGAAAAGAAGAAAAAGAAAGAAGAAAAAGAAAGAGGAAGAAAAAGAAAGAAGAAAAAGAAAGAGGAAGAAAAAGAAAGAAGAAAAAGAAAGAAGAAAAAGAAAGGAAGAAAAAGAAAGAAAAGAAAATGAAGAAAAAGATGAAGAAAATAAGAAGAAAGAAGGAAAAGACGAAGAAAAAGGAGAAGAAAAAGAAGGAAAAGACGAAGGAAAAGAAAAAAATAAGAAAATAAAAAGGAGAAAAAGAAAAAAAGAAAAAAAAAGAAAAAAGAAGAAAACAGAGAAAAAGGAAAAATAAAAAAGAAAAAGCTCTGTCTGGGTTATGGCGAATTCCTTTCCCCACGAAACAATAACTCCAAGTGTGTTCTGCTCTGGAGCAGAAGCGAGCCCGTCCTCAGCTGCCCCCACCCTCCCTTTTAGCTGCCCCCTTCCCTCTGCACCCAGCCGAATTCTTTGTCTTCTCAAGCACCCAACAAAATCCAGCAGTCAGGTTTCCCGGCAACTAATGGGGGAAATTCTGCAGGTGAGAAGGAACAAAAGGAAGGAGACCTAACCCCCGACACTCTTTAAGAAGAGCGTGTTTCTCAGGCAAAAACTTGAATTTCCCTGAGCAGTCTCAGCTGGGCCCATGAGCTCCAGGAACCCCCTTTAAGCTCAAGCCTAAGCCTTTAGGCCCTGTAGGTGTCCTTGTGTAATAAATGGAATTGATTCGTGCTGACTAAATTGTAACTGTTATTAAATTATTATTAATTTAATTAATTATTTTAACTTTATTTTTATTTAATTTCTATATTGATATTACTATTAATAAATATTAATAAATTATTGTTTCTTTTGATATTTTATTATTTATTAATAATTTATTGACTATTATTAAAAACAACCAAAAGAATCAGTGTTATGTGGCAGGTGCACCCCTTTACAGATGTTACATGTTAAAATTGAAGTACAAGATGTGGTTTGGAAGATAAGTGATGTCTCAAGAATCAAATGGCCTTGAGATGGACAAAATTAGAACGACTTTAGGCATTGGGCCTGAAAGCCAGTAAATATAAAACTAATTAGTAGACTTACTGTTATAGATACATTTTATATTGTTGGCTTTTTGCAAATATTAAAATGAATGTTATGTGTATAAGAATGAGAAATTTTGTTGTATGAATATAGTTTTCTTTATTTCTGTTATTGATGAAATTTAGAAATAGTAGTATAATACATAT
>NC_031769.1:149312389-149349602 GCF_001522545.3 Parus major
GAGGAAGAGGAGAAGCCTTCGCCAAAGGACCACCAAAAAAAGACTGGAGACCCCCTAACAACAAGTGAGGCATGTGCCGTGAAGAAAAGCAACATAAAGTCAGAAAAATCTGAAACAGGGGGAAACATTTATGGGAATTTTTTTTTTTATTTATTTAATTTATTTATGGGAAACATTAATTTTATTTAATTTATTTTATTTATGGGAAACATTAATAAATATGTATAAGCATACAGTATATAAGTTTAGCTTGAAGTGCTTTGTTTTGTAGGTGAGGCAGGGTGGGGAACCCCCTCTGTACCCCGGTCGGTTTTGATTATGTTTTATTAATACTTAATTACTGGCAGATTATATATCTAAATTTTAATTTTTTACTAAATTATATTCTTTTACTAACCTGTATTTTTTATACCAAATTACTATTCAATTTACTAAATTTATTACTAAATTTTTATACTAAATTTACTATTCAATTTACTAAATTTATTACTAATAAATTTTAAACAAATTCAAAATTAATTTTTAATTAAACTGCCATTAACCCCAAAGACCTAGTTGTCAAAATTCTAATTTCATTTATAACACTTGTCTCCAGCAATGTCCTGGATGGACCTTGGCTGTGTGCTGTGGTTTCTCTCCATCTGTTTCTGGCCTCAGATTGTGACTTTTAGGGCTGGAATTGGTGATCCTTTTGCTCTTCCAACTCAGGATATTCCATCATTCTCTTCTCCAACACTAATCCTTAACTGTACAGTGTCTATCCCTGTCTCCAGGCCTAATTCCATCTCCTGGGTGAATTCTGGACTCGTTTCATAGCCTTTTTTCCCAGTCTTGGCCTTTTTTTTGTGCCATCAGAGGCTCTGGACCACCTGCAAAATTTCCTGGGCACCTCCTCACCTACAACAGGAGCCTCATCTGGTTTTTTTTGGGGGGGAGGGAAGAGCCTTTTCAGTCATTTCCCTTATTCTTTCCACCAAAAAATGCAGTTTTCTATGGACAAGGAATTTACCAAGCTCCAAGGCGACAGCACAAAAAAAAAAGCTGAAGCTGTAAGCAAGGTGATAAACTTACGGAGGTTTGTAGTGGAAATGTTAAACTTGGTGTAAAAAACATGGAAATGTTAAACTTGGTGTAAAAAACATGGAAATGTTAAACTTGGTGTAAAAAACATGGGAATGGGAATGTTCCGGGGTGTGGAAGAAGCAGAAGAACCAGCAGAGCAAGGGGTAAAAGGAAAGGCATTTGCAGATTGCCGTGGAGCACCGTGCCTGTGTTCATTCTAAAGCAGAGAAAGAACAGGCTGACCTTGGATGGGAAATTCCAGAGGAGGAAGAGCAGGGAGCCATAAAACCCGGAGATAAAGTAAACAAAAGGGCTGGAATATTCAGGAACTGCACCTAAAACGGGGAAAACGAAAGAGAAAGTGAGCAATGACAGCATCACTCTCTCCAAAAGCTGTAAAAAAGAAGTCCAAAATTAGGTGGGTTTTTTTGCCCTGCCTTTCACCTTTTACCCTCACCTCGTGCTCAGCCTTAAAGTCACGAGGAGAATTGCGGGGCTTTCATCTTTTGGCTGCTGGTGGCACCGAAGTGACACGGGCCAGACGATCTGGGCACACCCACACTGGTGCTTGTGATCCAGTGAAATCCATAAGGAGGAGTGTGAAAGGCAAAAATCCACTTTCTCCAAGGTTTTTATATTATCAAACCTCTCTCTTCTCCCCGAAGGTGCCGCAGGGAGTTTTATTCCTCCAGTTTCCTGTGGCTGCAGAAGGGAGTTTCTCATTCCCAGGAGCAGGGTCTGCTCGTTATCTAATTGCTGATTAACATCTAATTCTGCATCCTGGAGCTGCAGGCAGGTCCCAGGTGAGCTGTTGTGAGCGCTGGGCACAGAGCCAGCGCCTGTTCCTGGACCAAGGAAAATTGTACCCCTGGCACTCCCAATTCTTTGTGTGGAATTTAAGGACTTGCCTGAGTAAGGAATCAGCTGGAAAATGGGGAAAGCATCATTCCTATGCAGAGCCCTCTCCACCTTCTGCCTCAGCATTGTTGGCTGAAATCCTGGGACCCCTGGAGCTGAACATCCTTTGGAATGAAAATTCCTACATGGAAGTCCTTTCCACATCAGTGGAATAGCTTTGGGTCACTTCTGACTTCAAAATTTCAAAAAAAGTTTTCAAAAAATTTCAAAAAAACTGTTCAAAAAAAGTTCAATCTTTGTCTTGGATCAATCTGATCTTGTGGAAGGTGTCCCTGCTCGTGGCCAGAGTGGTTGGAACGAGATCTTTTAGGTCCCTTCCAACGCAAAACATTCCATGATTCCATGAAAAAGCAAAGCCAACCCTAAACCACCCCAACTCTGCCCTGGTGGAGGAAACCATCTCCACCTGGGAATGACAGAAAGGTGACAGAGAGAAGCAGGAATGGGAATGACCAGGAATTGCTTCATTCTCCAGCCCGTGGAGACACAAAGGAGATGCTGAGACCAGAATTTTTCCATGCTTTGATGAATCCTAATTATGGTACTAAAGCTGCTGCTTCTGGAGGCAGTTTTCCAGTTCTTCATCCTTTAGATGCCAGGAATTCCTTCTGATCCTATCTGAAATCCTCTTTGCTGCTGTGTGAACCCCAACACATAAAGTGGGAAGAGCAAAGCAGGCCGAGCATTCCATTTGGAGAGTCTGGAAGGTTCTCATCCCACCACACACCACTTTACATTTCCCAGTGCAATGTGTAAGATTTTCCCAGTGCAGAATTCCAACAAGGCTCTGTTTCACATTTTTTTTCCCAAAGTTTGACACGTGTTTAACTTGTGATCCAGCACATCCTCTTTTCCTGCCAGATTGCTGCGAGGGAGATTCCCTCATCCCATCTCTGTGCCACATTAACTCTGTGCTTGTCCTTCCTAAATTACACCCTCTTTTCTCAGCCTACCACTTAAATTTACTGGAATCACCCAGAATTCTCCTGTTCTAAGATCCTTGCAGCTCACCACCCCGTGAGCTCAGTGAATTTATTGTCTAATACATCACCCAAACCAGCAATTAAAACTTTGCGTCATCCCAGAGCCAAGAGGAGCCTTTTAATGGATCGTTCCAGCCTGACAGCAAATTGCTGGCTGTGATTTGCTCGTGATTTCAGCCCGACTGGGTTTTCTTGGTTTTGCTTCTGAGCCCATCACGTGATGCCGTGCCAAAACCTTAATTAAGGCTGAGCTGTGTGACAGGTACCACTTTTACCCTCACAGATTTTGTCGTCTTGCCACAGGGAGGGATATCACCCTCCTGTCACAAAATCCTTGCTGATCATCCCTGTCTCATTGATAGCCCCTGCACCGTTGTTTGATAATCTATTTCAGAGCTTTTTTTTTCCTAGTCTGGGTTGGCTGCTCTGTGTGCCCCTCGAGAGTGCTCTGTGCTCTTTATAATAAAGGATTATTTCCACATTTCTTCATGGAAGGGTTTTGGATGCAGCACCCAGTGCTCTGCTCTGGTTGACAAGGTGAGGATTGGTCACAGGCTGGACTCAATGATCTTGGAGGTCTTTTCCAACCTAAATGAGTCTGTGATTTGTTGATAGCCAGCCTCCCAAAACACCCAGATTTCCCTGTTGCAAAGAATCAGGAGCAGGAGAAACAGGCTGGGTTTGGTAGCTGTGATGGATTTCTTTTCCTGATTTTCCTGGACACCACTTTGGCTGACAGCTCTCATTGATTTGCATATTTATGTTGAAAACACTAATTTTATTCACTTTTGATGTGCTAATTAGTTCATCTCATTAATAACCGTGGCAGCAAAATGGTTCTTGCTCTTGTCTTTGATGTGGTTGTGTCTCCACACCTGTTTTCCCTCTTACTCCACACGTGGAAGCGCAAACACAACTCCTGACTCTGCAAGTGCGGCTCCAAGTTGTGGGATTGGAAAACAAATCCTACACTGGAGCTCCTGGAATCACCTGGAATTCTTCTCCCAGACAGCTCAGCCTGGAGAGCACCAGCACCCAAACCTCACACTGGAAAAGGGAAATGGGACTGATTCAATCCATTGGGGAAAAAGGAGATTTAGGCTTTATCTAAAGCTGAGCCACAGAAGCCTTCATCTTCTACCTGCACCTTCCTCCAGCCCAGGGAAGGGAGGAACCAGTGTGGAAAAGGAGCTGTGACCTCATAATCAGCCCATTCCTCACCTCCAATCAAGAAGGAGAGTTTTAAATTGTCCTTTCTCCTTCTTTATTTGAAAGAGTTCCAGCGATTTTCCACTCAGAGGCTCAGCACTGACAAAGTCCATCCAGAATTCCCACCTCCAGATTTACTTTTCCATGACCTTCGGCTCCCACAACTGGGAGCTTTCAGGTCAGGAACTAGAGGTGTGTGGACAAGACAAGTAAATCCTGTTAAACACAATCCCTTCACCTCCAAAGAATCAGTCAGGATAATCTGGGCTAATTCAGCTGCTTTGGCATCCAGAAATTTCAGGAAAAGAAAAGGTTCCTCTGAATTTGTAGACAATTCTAGGAAACCACTCTTGACCTTCTGGCACTTAAACTCTGCAGTGAAAGGTGGGGAAAGAGCTGGGAATGAGGGTCTGCAAAACATCTGGGTAAGGTTTGTTCTCCCTCCTGAACTGTGTGAATTCTGGCTCCCCACACCCTCACTGGACTTACCTCAACCCTTCCCTTGTTCCTTCCCCTCCAGATGGTCTCTCCCACCAACTTTTTGCTTTCTCATGTCCAGCGAAACTGGTTGAGATATAAATTGCTCCTTCGACTTCCTCTTTCTCCTGCCAACATGACAGGTGGTAAAACAGTAACGGCTTTGGCCTGGAGCCAAAACTTTCTTGGAGTTTTTTTTAAAAGCACCTGAGGGAGAAACTGTGCAGGGAATGGAGGACTTGCTCCTGGAGGACTTCTCCTGGAGGACTTCTCCTGGAGGACTTCTCCTGGAGGACTTGCTCCTGGAATTGGGATGCAGCACAGCCACCACAGCCCAACCAGTGCCTGCCCTGAGCAGCTGGACATCTCTTCCTTCTTTTTGGTTTAAAAACTTGTTCTTCCCCTTCTCTATCCTAATTTTCCTTCCCTTTTGAGGTTGTCTTTGGTGAGAGAAAATTAACAGCAGGTTCTTCTGTTAATGTGGTCTTTTGACATCTGCCATCTCCAGCACAGCTCACCAGTCTGCTCAGGGGGATGTCAGTGTCCTCCTGTCCCTGCCCACCACTGTGGTGTCATTTCCTTCGATTCCCCTCCATCCATTAAACAAAATATTTCAAACCAGTCAGCAGATCCAGAGCTCACAGCACAAAACATGAAGTTGATGTGGGATCTTTCATCCTCCTGGAAAACCAGCGGCTCTGAAATCCAGGCACCATGAAATGCCTCAAAAGCCCACATCCTTCCAAATGTGCAACCAAAACCCCGCAGAGCCCCAGGGCAATTGGGCAATTTGCTTCAGAAAAAAGCAAAGATCTCGTTTAACCATCAAACACAACAAAAAGCCCGACACCCTTCAATTGTTTGGACCAGCTCTGGTTTCTCCCAGGACACAGCTGAGCTAGGGATGCTGCCAGCTTTTTCCTTTTTTTTTTTTTTTTTTCCCTGTGTGTTTTCCAGGAATGGGAGCTTGCAGGCAGGGCTGTGACCCAAGAGGCTCTGAGCTGTTTGTGTGAGTCCCTGGCTGGCTGCCCTTCTTCTTCTCTGTGACACCCCCAGGCCTCCTACAGAGCTTTTCTGTCTCCCCTCAGCTGCAGCTCCCGCGGGGAGAGGAGGGAGCAGAGAGAATGGAGGGCAAAACCAAACAAAGCTCAACACAATCGGTGGTTTCTCTGCCAGGAACGTGGGTCTGTAGAATGCCTCTCACCATCTCTGAATGACAGGGATTGGCGACAGCTGTGTGAGGTTGTTTTGGCCCTGGAAAAGAAAGAAGGGAATAGATATGGGGATGCCTTTTCCAGCTGGATGAGGGCCATGAGGAGGCAGTGAGAGCAACTCCCAGCTCAGCAGGCTGCCCCCATTCCTTCTCCCTCCCACCTCCACTGTCTTTCCTCTCTCAGCCACATCTTTCTCTCCCTGCCTTTCCCCCTTTTCTCTTGTGAGAGAAGCTCATTTCAAAATGGGAAGGAAAGAGCCTGAGGAGACAGGAATTTCTCCCCTCTGAGGCTGGAGAAATGTCCACAACACTGCCAGAAATCAGCTTTACTCCCACCTGCTTGTTTATAAGCAGATGTTTGCTAACCAAACTCACTGCGGACAAATTCACCGATCATCCCCTGTGCTGACACAGCTGTGGAGCCGTTGCCTGTGCTTCAGGCAGGGTGGGATGTTATTCCTCACAGAGCTTTGAAAGTAAGAGACAAAACTACGCCTTCAAGGATCTCCTCAGAGCAATAATGATTTGAAGCTTGAACATGTCAAAAAGGCCATTTTCTATATGTTTCCTTAGGTGAGCTGGATGTCTGGGGACACTTTGGATTCAAGTAGGCTCAGGAAATCAATGGGAGTTCAGCACCTGACTTACCCAGGCTCTCTCGAGAATCCCAGGGGAAGCTCAACCACAAAACACAAACCTCTGAGAGTGGAAATTATCCCAGAACAACACTTTTATTTCAGCCATCACGGGGAGCTCTTCCAAACCCATCACAATCCGTATGCAAAGATGTAAGTGGCGCTGGCCAGGACACCCAGGGACATCACTCCCTGGCTGCTTTGCCTGCTGTTGACTCCATTCACGTTGCACAGGGGTTTCTCACAGCAGGAAACATTCTGGGAGCTTTGGGTCTGTTGCTGACCCGTTTCTGGACACGTTGGAGAACACATCTTGGAGATGACGTATTTAGGCTTGTTGGGCTCTAGTGCAGGAAAAAAAGGTGGGGGAAAGAAAGAGAAAAAGGAGGGTGAAAAATCATTGTTTAAATATTTTCGTGGCTAAATCTGTTCTGGTGAGTAAAGGAAGGCCAGGCTCTAATCCTCAAGGCAAATTTAATGGAATTAATCACAGAATCATGGAATGGTTTGGGTTGGAAGGGACCTTGAGAATCATCCATGGGCAGGGACACCTCCTACCAGAGCAGGTAGCTCAGAGGCCTGTCCAACCTGGCCTTGGACACTTCCAGGGATGGGGCAGACACGGGGCCATAGAATCCTAGAAATGTCAAGGAGAAGGCCTTGGAAAAGGCCTTTAAAATCATCAAGTCCAACCAGGACTTCTCTGGGCTCCATGCTTTTTGGTTTTGCCAGTCCTGACGTGGAATTAGCACCTGTGGCTTTCAGTTCCAGCTGCCTGAAGTGATGCTCAGCTGGTTGTTCCCACCAGGATGGCTTTTCCTACAACATGAAGACAGGGACAATGCTCTGCATGATCTGAGATCTGGGATAAGAGCACGTGGAGGGCTTTGAGGGCGCAGAGCCCCCAGGACAGACCTGAAGGATTGTGCTTGGCACAGGGAGTCAGCCACGGTGAGGTTTGGCCGAAACACTTCTCAAAACAGTTGTGGGAGTGAAACTCGCACAGCTCCAGGTGTGAATCCACTCCCTGGTGCTGCTCTGTGTGTCCTCATCATTTCCCCAGTTTCCAGCAGGAATATCAAGTGTGTCTGGACACTGCAGTAGGGAGCCACAAGGTCAGTGTCTCCCAAAAGTTGGTCATCAAGGCCCGTTGTTCCTGTACTAGGATGAAATCCCATTCCTGGGACTGCTCTCCTACAAAACAAACAAGGTGTTGTTCCCAAACCTACTTGTCCCCACATCCTTCCGGACGGTCACGCAGTGTTTGTCCTCCTCGGCACACATGGAAATGGTCAAACAGTCCTTGTTGGACTCCTGTTCTTGGCAGGTGTAGCACATGAATGGATAAACTGGGGGGGAAAAGGGGGGAAAAAGCACATTACAAGGTTTAAAAACCACAAAAGTTCCAGTGCAGAGATCTCCGTTTCCCTCGTTACAGCCTGAGGAATGTTTTTGTGGGAATGACTGGTGGCTTTCTTTATCTCCTGACCCGTGGCAGCAGCGCTAAATCCCTCTCTGTCTCCTCTGGCTCAGGCTGCGAAGTGTTATCGATCTGTTTGCAATCCCTGGGAGCAGGAGATGTGAGTGGAATTCAAGGGTTTGGGGGGTTTTTATGAAGGAGATTATTGCTGAGCCACAGCAGCTCAGTCCTGAGGGCTCAGCCACGGGAATTGCCAATTACTGCTCAGGGTTTCTCCTGGGCAAGTCTTGGCTGGGAGAATTTAAAGATGCCTGTAGCATTTTGAGGAGGTGGACAATGCCCAGTGTCCTACTTCTCTTTCATCTGGCTCAGAGACTGCTGTCACATCTCTTTTTTTTTTTGTGCTTGAACATCACTGAACTGGCCTAACCTCAGTTCTAGGAAGTCTGGTGAGAGCCCTCAGATGCTCTGTCAAACTCCTGTTTTTAGCATAAAACCAGGAATGAATGGAGAATCTTAACCAAAAGCTTGGTTTAAGTGCTCAGGGCAGATTTGGTGAGATAATTCTTACATCTGCAACAGTGGCAGATGATTGGCAGGAAGGTCACGCAGCGATGAGTTGTGTCTCCTGCCAAGAACTTCTGTGCCTGCCCTCAAAACCAGAACGTGGTGGGCCAGACCTCTGGAAAGTAGTAAAGCGAAGGAAAAAGAGTAAAAACAGAGTCTGGGTGATAAAACCCCCTAAAATATGTGCAGAGCACTCCCCAGCCAGGCAGACTGAAAGTGGTGGTTGAGTTCAGAGCTCCTGAAATGACCCAGAGCGGAGTGTGGGGCTTTGTGATTGAGTTCCTTTAAAAACAAAGCTAATTTTTGGAAGGAAACAAAGCCAAATGCTGGCTGAGTTCCTGCCAAGTCTGGGCCCAGTGTGTCACTTTGGAAAGGGCAAAAGCAACTAAAGGACACGTCCCTGTGAGCGCACTTTCGCCCGATAAAAAGTTGGCAGTGAGAAAGTGGAAGAATGGCAGAGGTCACAGCATGAAATGAGAAGTTTCTGATAGAAAGGAAGGAAAAAGTCATCAACTTTTAATTCTGTGCAGCTGTTTTTTTGCTTCATTTACCTCTACAAGAAGTTGAATTTTTGTATAGAGAGTAGAGGAGGTTCAGGGATGTTTTAAGGAATTTTTGGCACAACCTTGAACGATGTTATTCTCGAGCAAGCCCAGGAAACACAAGCTGCTGAAAATTCCAGGGAATGGGTGCAAAGCCAGGCATGAAAACACCCTCAGAGGATAATTCCCAAGGATCATTGATCAAACTAACTGGAGCAATGGAATTCTTCTCCGTGAGGGTGGTGAGGCCCTGGCACAAGTTTCCCAGAGGAGCTGTGGCTGCCCCTGGATCCCTGGAAGTGTCCAAGGCCAGGTTGGATGGGGCTTGGAGCAACCTGGGATAGTGGAAGGTGTTCCTGCAGGAGCTGGAATGAGAAGATCTTGAAGGTCCCTTTCAACCCAAACCATTCCATGGTAAAATCTTTGATTTTAAGTGATTTTGAAGGATGGACACAATCAAAGAGTGAAAAGGAAGAATGGGGTGCGATGAAATAAAGATAAATAAATTACAATAGATAAAACCTAGATGTAGGGTGGAAAACAACTGGTTGGGTTGCAGTTCAGAACCACAGTGACAGCAGCAGGAGTCAAGAGTGTCACATTACAGCCATGGAAACACGCGTCAGCCAAGGGGACACGGGGAGAAATGTCATGTGCAAGATACGCAGGGTGGCCTTTCCACCCTGGCAAGGCCTCAGCTGGAGGTGCCCAAATCTCTCTGGGGCACTTCCAAAACTATGCAGAGCATTTGGAGAGGGACCAGAGGAGAGGGAGGAGAAAAGGTCAGAAATGTGATCTTGTCAAAAAAAAAAAGGTTGGAAGGGGTTTAGTTTGTTTGTTGAAAATGAGAATATGCTGAGGAAAGCCACAGGAATCTTCTTTGTGCAAGAAAAATGAAGCAGCAAAGAAGAAAGTAATAAAATATCTTATGTGTCCCGTGGTGGAAATATGGGAGAACAGGACAAAAACAGATGCTAAGAGATATTAAAACTAAATTCCTAAAGAGATGAGAGTCTCTGAGCAATTCCAGGCTGTGGAATCTTCCTTGTTAGAAACTTTCAGGGACACCTTAAGCAAATATCTGCCTAGTCTTGTCAAACATTGCAGCAAGGACTTGACGAACTTAGAGGTGTTTTCTACCCTTAAATATGATTCTATGAAAAGGATAAAGACATTTTATGATTTTTTACTGGACACAAAATATCCATAACAGTGAGTTTAGGGATGGAAAAGGCAAAAGACCCTCTTTGGACAGCTGAGAGATCAAGAGTTTTGACCAAAATTTGGTCATTAGTGTCTTGGATGAGACCCAGGAGACCTGAGAAGGACCAAATGCCAGTTTCCACATTTTTCTTTGTCCCAGTTTTAGGCCAGAAAGCTGCAATCTCTTATTCTGGATCGAGGCTGGGCCACAGAAAGGTGTTTTTTTACAGAAAGTGTAAAAGCTTGCCTTTAAATCCATTGGGAATCTGCTGCCATTATCAAATGTAGCCAGCAAAGAATCCCACCATGAACCTGTGATCCTGGATCTCTCTGAGCTTTCCAATTTATCCTGGGTCACACTGAGAACGTTGCCTTTGAAAATTCTACTCTTCTGTCCATGTTACACTGCTTCAATCAGGAATTGTGGGCACTAAATCCATTTTTTTTAAGAACTGAATAACCATTTTCCCACACCAAAACTGGCCGAAGGTCCTGCTCTTCCAGGCACGCTGGAGAACCATTCCAAAGGATGTAGGAGTAGGGGGTTGATACATCAGTGATAATTGATTAATTAGATGCCTCTTTCTCAACCAGATTCGTATCGTGGTTTCTGGGAAACCATCAGGTGTGGGGGAAATTTTGGCACTCTGGTCATCATTCCCACGTGCCAGGAGCAATGGAGCAATGTGTGTGTCTCACTGCCAGCAGGAGGACAGCACTCAGCCCTCCCTTTGCAAGCAGGATGCCTTTAGCATGAAAAGTTCTTTCACCTCTGCCGCTGATTTAATCTACAAAAATTCCCAGTGTTGCATTTTCTAGGAAGGCACATGGCAAACCACTACAAGGGAGGAAGCAGCAGGATGGAACAATCTCTAAAATACTCAAAAACTGAAATTATCAAGAAAAAAAATCCTGTTTTGTTATGCTTTCTATCACTTCCAGCTTGCCTCCTTTTGGAAGATGCCAAAGACCGCAGTGTGGATTTAACCTGGCATCCAGCACCACCAGAGCTCTAGCCCTGGAAAGGAGAATCAATTAATAAAATCCTTATTTCTGCATCAAATCACTGGCTGAGGCGCAAAAGGTGGCACCATCACAACACTGCAGAGCTGGTGACAACCCTCTAAAGTTTTCCCACATGGAAAATTGCCACCATCTTCCCCCTAATCCTTGTCTCGAGCAGGAGCAGCATGAGAGGCTCACCTTGTTCCACACAGAGGGCCACAGCCAGCAAGGTGACAAGAGGAGTCCTCATCTCCAGCAGATCCTCCCAGCAGGACTGGGAAGCCGTTTGGAGGGCAGGTTTTATACCCCAGCCCAACGGCGGCAGTTTTACAGGTTCCCGACGGCTTTGCGGGAGGACGTGAAATCAACCCCAGGGTGTGGAATGTTCATGTGGGAGTTTTCCACTCCGGAGCCCTCGGAACGGGCTGGCACCTTGGGGAAAAGCCCTTTCAGCCACGCATTTCTTGCTCTTCCGGTCGTGTGAGTGATGGGAAGTTGGGATCTGCTCTCTCCTCCTCTGAATTTCTTCCTCTCCTCCCTTCCAGGGCCGCTGCTCTGATGAAAGCAGAGCCCGGAGGTACGGGGAGATTGTCCTAGGAATTAATTTTTCTAGTCCTTTTGCACAGACAGCACGTGACGTTCCAGGGTTTGCACCGTTCATTGGCTTTAATTATTCAACAGCACCAGACTCAGCCTCTGAGCTGGCCCAAGCTGTTTTACCTCAAAATCAGTGTGTTTTACTAAATTAAATTAGCTAATGGTTGGTTAAACAGAAGATTTTCCTCAAATTTTCATGTCAGTCTTCATTTCTTTATCAATTTTCCTCTGGTTAATCCCTCTGCTTGTTCTTTTTCCTGCCTGTAATCCTCAAATACCTTGTACAATTTTGATTTAATGAAGTTTTGCTGCTATCCAGGGATTCTTTTAGAGGAGCTGCTTTTCTCCACGCCCAACAGTTTCTCGAAATCAGGCCTCCATTTCCAAGCCCGCAAATTGGCACCCTGGAATTGCAGCTCTGCTCTGGAAAGAGCAAATCCCTCAAAATGTAATTTTTTTCAATCTCTCCTCTTAAATCAATCCTTTTGCTTTTATTTCTCTGTGTGGCTCCTCTCCTCTGAATTCCTCAAAATCTGTTCCTGACAGTCTGGGATAGAGACCCTCATTCAAGATGCATCTTGTAGGAGCTCAAGCTGCCAAGTCTAAAACAAGATTAGTCCTGGACAGCAGAAAGAAAATATTGTCAAACCCTGCTTTTTCTGGCAATTATGGAATAACTTAGCTGGCAATTCCCTGCATGTAGCCATCAGCAGGGTATTTTTGTCTGTTTCTAACATGAATCATTCCAACACTGGATGATTTCCTGATCCATGTGACTGTCTGACACCTTTTTCAGGCTCTCCTGATCTGCTCCCAGAGTGACGTCATCAGGTGGTGAATTCCAGAGTTGTTCAAGCCCTGGGTCCAAACAGACATTCCCTGGGTTTTGGAGGTTGGTGAGGTCAGTGGGGATGTGGTGATGATCAAATTGAGCCTTGTGCTTCACACAGGATGACCTGGTCCTTTGCCACAGTGTTTTATAAACAGGTTTTTCTCCCTCATTAGTGGGTGTGGCTCCTTGCTGGTGTTTTCCATTGAGGGTGAAAGAAAAGAACCATTTTTTTTTTACTTTTTTTTTTTGTCTTATTTATCCCACAGATTTGCATTTATTCCTTTGCCCTTCTATATCCCTGCTCCTGTTTATTTCCATAGAATCATAGACGGTGTTGGTAGGAAGGGACCTTAAAAATCACCTTGGTCATGCCATGGGCAGAGACACCCTCCACAATCCTGAGTTGTTCCAAGCCCCATCCAACCTGGCTTTGTTGATTTTTCCAACATCCATTTTATTCCCAAAGGAATCTTCTGGGAATAGGATCAGCAAAAGTCAACTTTGACTTTTGACTTTTGACTTTTGACTTTTGACTTTGACTTTGACTTTGACTTTGACTTTGACTTTGACTTTGACTTTGACTTTGACTTTGACTTTGACTTTGACTTTGAAGGAGCAGCGAGGCAAAAACATTCCCAGTACATCCAACAAATACATACTAACAAGAGAAATTTGGGTGGGAAATGGGATTTTCTGTGTTTTCTGGGAGCTGTCTCCAGGACATTAATGTCTTCCTTACTACTGTGGTTCTAAGGTACCTTGGAATGCTGGAACATTCCCTCTTTGCCGGTGCATGGAGAGCATGGAAAAGAGGTTTATTTCCCAAGAGAGCAGATTACAAAACTCAAAAGCACTCGGAGGCCTCACCCAAGGATCCAGGATGGAGAGGATGTCTCCTGCAGTGCAGGATCACAGCCTGGAGGAGGGCCTGGAGCAGGACAGGCCTTGGACTTGGGACTCCAAGTGAGGAGTTTGAGATTGAGGAATTGATTGAGGAAGACTGGGGGAAAAAAAAAAATCCCCAAAGAAGCTGATTCACCTCTCTGGAGTAATCTTATTATCCATGCAGGAAAATTAAAGTGGATCAAATTGGAGCCATGAGTTGGCTCTGACAGGAAAGCAGCAGTCAGCTTTGGAAAATGGGTTGCTTTTGTTCCTTTCCATGGCTTCCAGGAGATTTTTAGACCCAGTGAGGGTGTTGCTTTGATCTCCTGGGTCCCTCCTGTCTCTTGTTTTGGCACTGAGGCACTCTGTTGGATCTGGGCAAATAAACAGGGAAAAGCGGGAGAAATTTCATGTTGTGAGGGAAAAGGCAGGGGAATTGTTCAAGGAGAGCAGAAGGCAGCACAGATCCCTCAATACCAATGGTGGGAAAGCCCTGAGAGAGGGAAAAGAAGGACCAAAGTTAAAGCACCTTCTGCAGACGCCTCATTTAGGCAGGGAAAGGCCTCCTTGGCTGATCCAGGTCCTGGTGCAGTGACTCAGAGCTCTGAAAAATGAGTTTTATATAATCCTCAGGGAGAGGGAGGTGGTTACCTCCCAGGATCAATCCCAGCTACTGGAATGAGACTCCCATCTCCTTCCCAAAAGCCCTCCAGGCATCACAGACGTCTCTGCTCATGGAGCAACTCAGGACTCCCATGTGAGGAGTGTGCAGCCATGGGAGGCACCAGAAACACAGGGTGATGGAAGGATTTGGAATTTGGGAGCAGCACCTGCGTGGGAGGTGTGAATCAGGATTTCTGAAGGCTGGCAGAGACTCCTCTTACACAACACTCCAAGGGGAGAGTTCACCATGGGAGCTCTGTGTTTTTAGGACCTCCTGTGTCTCGGGGAAGTTGCTGTTTCCACCTCCAGATAAGAGCTTTGGGATGTGGGTCAGCTTTGGAGCACACGGATGTGTTTCGTTGGGCACTAGGGAAAAACCTATGGGATCAGGGGGGAAATCAGGCAAGAAGGAGCCACCCATGATGGAGTTGCTCCCTTAGGGATGGCACTTCTGGACTCCCAGAATATGTTTATGTTTATAACTTCTCCATGCAACAGCCATAACTAGGGCATAAAATCCCCCAGGGGTGTCCCAGGTGCTTCCATCACCTTTGCCATGCCAGGATCCTCCCATCCCAAAACCTGTCAAGTTTCAGGCAGCCCAAAACATGACCTTAATTTTAAACCTGGCTGCCAAGGGCAGGTCTGGACTCCCAAGCTCAGCAGAACAAGACCTGAGGCCCGTCTTGGCTTCTCCCTTTGCCAGCCATTTGTCCCTAAGGAATCCTAAACCTGTGGATAGCACAGGATGAAGATTATTCCAAATAGTTTGGTTGTCACCACGTTAGGAGTGGAGTGTGGGGTGGAATATGGCCAGCCAAGGTCACAGAATTGTCTTGTTTGGGGTTTTTTGATCCATGTCACTTGAATATCCCTAAATTTGGCAGGAAGGGACGCAGGGTGAGGAGAATAAATCCAGCAGATGGACAGAGCCAGCTCAATTGGGATAGGCGTTAAAATCCATGGGGAGAATGGAGAGACTCATGGCCAAAATCAAAGTATCCTTGCCCAATCTTGCATTTACACCTAGGAGGAAACAATGAGCTGAGGCAAGGAAATGGAGTTTGGATGGAAAAACCCAGAGTAAGACTGGAGGAAGAAGCCAACAAGGAAATGTGGAAAACAACCAGGGAATGCAGGGCTGAGGTTGGACGTGGATGGGAGGAAGGTGAACAGGAAGGGGTGAGAGCAGATCAGGATGAGCTGGAGCCATGAGCCTACATTTCAACATTTTCAACAGCAAAGCTGTTGTAAAGAACAAAGATGTGACTGTTCCCGAGCGTCGTTGTTCCTCTAATCCCAGAAAATGCCAGAATGTGAAGTACCTGGAGCTGTGCAAGGAGTCTAGGGAGAGAAAACCAGCTGGGTGAGCTGCAGCCAGCTGGTTTCCCTGGGAGATCTTCCTTGGGATGGTCCTTGTGGAGACCTCCTTCATCCCAGGAGAAAGCAGTTCAGCCTCCCTGGAAGGATCGGAGTGAGCAAACCTCTCATTCCTAGGATTACCCACAAGGAAGGTCAGAGCAGGGTAACGAGTCCCTTCAATTTGAACTTGACAAGCAAACATAAAAGATTTATTTGTGATGTTAATACTTTTTCACACGAGTCTGAAAAATTCCAGGTTTCTTTCCAGAAACCATCTGTCTTTTCCTACTATTTTCCTTTAAGAACGGGGCAAGGTACTCTTCTCCCCTTCCTAAATAAACCTAATGCTTCTAACGGAATTTCCACTGGGAGATCTTAAACCAGTTTAAAGAAAATGCTCCAGATCCCTTCCCGTCAGGCCCTGCCTTGTCCCCTCTCTTTCCTGGAGAGCACAAAAGCTGTTTCCTTCCAGGCAGCTGCCCCAGGAGAGGAATTGAAAGGAAGTTAAATAGAATTCAGTTTATTCCGAAATAGAGTCACAAAGATGCCATTTCTGCCAGTGCAGAAAAATAAAATCTGAGGAGAGGCTTCCTGAAGTGAATGCAAAGTAATTTTAATATATTTCAGCATTATTCCCATTCAATTTGCAGGCGAACGCCTCCACTTTTATCCCATAACATGGATACATCCAGCAGCTACGCCCAATGTGCCACACCACGCAGCCACACAATAGAATAAAATAACACTTTATTGTGCCCAGTTTCTGTTTAACAACTGGAATATTAAAGGCTTTCTCAGAGCAAAATGATACAGGGTGGAAAATGGGAATAAAATGGCACAAGAGAACGGCGCGGATAAAATGAAAGGCAAAAAATGCACGGAATTATAAATGCCAGAAGTAGGAGAGACGGTAACCACATGGGGTCATTCTGCACGTGCAGGGCTCCATTTTACCCCTTTCTCTCCCAAACATCATTTTGTGTTGTCATCAGAGCGTGGAAAGAGCAAAAATATCTCCAGATGGGATGTGACCTTCCGGGTAGGAGGCACAGGGCAGCATTCCCACCTGATGGACCGCAGCTTGAACCATGCCATGCAAAGCCAAGCAGCTCATTTTCTCCGAAAACCCCTCAAAAACCCATCCTGAGGATGCAGGCGAGACTGGCCAGGACCCCCAGGGTGAGGATGGTGGAGCTGGTTTTCACGCTGCTGGCCCCGCTGATGTTGCACAAGGAGGTCTCGCAGCAGCTGGTGGCGACTCCAGCAATGCCGATGTTCACGTCAATCGATGGGCAAAATGCAGAACATTTCTTGGTGATTCTCTGGGTCTGGTCATTGCCTGGAGTGGGAGGGAGAGAAAACAACAGGAAAAGTTCAGTTTTTCATCTTGGATGGGTTTTTTTTCCCCCCAGGTTTCAATCATAGCCTGCAATCCATGGGGAATCTGTTATTCTGCACTCGATGCCTTTGGGTTTCCCCTCGGGTTTCATCACATCATTGTTTGTGTATGTGTGACCTATGGACACCATCTCCAGGCCTTACAAATCCTTTGCTGGTTTCAGGGCCAGCTGAGGGCAAGAATTTGGGACTCATTTGTACAATGTGAGGTTGCAAAACATTGTCACGGTGCCTTGGGATTGCTCCTTCCACAGCACCCGGCCCTTCCCATTTCTACCACCTCATGGGCATAAACTTGAGCTTGGAGTTGAGACAAGCAGTTTGTGCAGGGATAATAAAAAGAATTATTTTTATTCCATCATCTCTCTGCCCTGAGAGTGGTTAATCATCATTATTTAATTTGAATTGAGTTTAATCAGAAGTATTTTTACGATATGTTGCAACAGACCCAGGCTATGCCAAGTTCCCACCTTCCCAAGATTTGTTCTCTGCGTGCTAAAATCCTCGTTAATTCCTCCATTGTACCTCCTGGTGGGGTGAGGATGAGCTGTCAGCCCCACCTGAGCCCCACCTTGTCATCAGAGCCTTGGGAAAGCTCCACACTCACCGATTCCACTGGTGGAATAGGATGTCAGACAATACTTCTCGTTATCCGAGCATTTGGTGGTGCCGAGACAGTGGATGTTGGAAGTTGCATCCTTGCACGAGAAGCAGGTCAGGGAGAAAGCTGCAAAAGAAGCACAAAAACATCCATCAGGCACCTCTGGGAATATCCTTAGGAGCACAAAACTGGGGATGGATGGATGGATGGATGGATGGATGGATGGATGGATGGATGGATGGATGGATGGATGGATGGAGGATCTATCAAGCCCAGTGGCCACAGGCAGAAAATTCCTGGCCCCAAGGACTCTCCAGTAGCCAGATTAAGCTCAAATTGCTGCCACAGCAGTGGTTTTCTCATTTAGGAACCCTCAGGGATCTTCCCTCTGGATCATGGGTTGACTCTTCCTTGAATCCATTAAAACATCTGGCATCTCCACTGTGTTCTTGGGAAGAACAGCCCAGTGTCCCACTGCTTGTAGTGTGAAGCTCTTGGGTTTTTGTTCCACCCTGGCCCCTCCAAGCCTCAGTTTCTGTCCATTGGTTCTTGTCTGGAGACAGTGGACCAGGGAATCGGTGGCTGGCTCATCCCTGGAAGTGTTCAAGGCCAGGCTGGACGAGGCTTGGAGCAACCTGGGATGGCAGAAGGTGTCCCTGTCCATGGCAGGGGGCTGGAACGAGATGGTTTTTAAGATCCCTTCCAACCCAAACCTTTCTATGATCTGGGCTGATTTTCCGAGCTCTCCAGGAGGAAAATCTTGGATCTGTAGAAGTCTGGGCTCAGCAAATCCCTGCCTTGTCTGCAGCAGATTCCTTTTTCCAGCTATCCGTGGGTAACAACTTCCTTGCTCCACAAAACGTGCACATCTGGAACACTCTGCATCTGCAAAGCACTTTGCTAAAATCACTGAATGAGAACAGCTGGCACTCGATGAGGCTGAAGCATCATTGAGAGCAAAGAGATCCTTGGGGAAGGATTCTTTGCATGATAAGGGGAATTTCCTCCTCATCTCTTTATCTGGCTGCAATGTCACCCTCCAGGGATTAAACTCATCCTCATTTCCAGAATATCCCTGGCTACTGGCAGTTAATGCCCAGCTAATTCCTGCAGCAGCTTTGTCCTTTAGCTTTGCCTTCCTTGCTCTTCATCTTCCCCACTCCTCTCCCTTGCTCAGGTTTCTTTGTGCCTTTGTCTGCAGTGTCCCAACCTTGCCACTGCCCTTGTTTGACCTTGGACAAGTCCAGACAGGCTCATTAAGTGTCCTGCTAGCCCAGATCCGGCTCCAGCTCAGTCCATGACCTCAGGATCACCTTTTTGGTCTCTATTCTTCTTCTGCCTGGATGGAAACTCTGCCTTCTTCTCCCACTCCAGCCATCGTCCCCTTCTTTCCCATGGCCTTTCCTCTTGTGGTCCACAGTCCTCACGTTCCCTGCTCTTCCTCTCTTGTCCCTCACTGACAGAGGCCATCAGACAACTCAGATCCCACCTCCCACCATTCCCATGGTCACTCCAAAAGCCTCAGATGTGGCTCTCTTTGACTTCATATCCCAACTTTTTCAGTTTGCTTCCCATCACAGTCATTCCCATCTCCAGAAGTTCCCTTTGTCCTACCTGGCTCTTGTCTTCAATATTCTCCTGACCTTTCAAGCTCAAATTTATTTTTTCAAGTCTGGGACCCTCCTTTAGATCGTCCCTGTCCGAAGTGTTTGGCTTCATTCTCTTTTCTCATGCAAAATTTGATTATATGGAATATAATACAGAATATTTCAGCTCCACCTCACTGGGAACCACCCTTTCCTCTCAGAAAGAGAGAAACACTCAGTCCCCAAACTGGATTTTCCAGACACAGAGCTCAGTTTAATCCTTAGTAAATGCAGCATCTTTAATCCAAGCCCATTCCCAGAAAAAACTTCCTGGATCAGTGCAGGAAACAGTGGGGCTGGTTACATGCCCAAATCCTGCTTCATGCCAACCTCCCAAAGCTCCTAATTTCTGACTCCAGTTGCCCTGGGAGTCTCCTTGGCAGGAGAAGGGGGAAGCAGCATCCAAGGAAGAATTTTTCAACCTCTCTCTGTGCTCCAGAGATGTCTGACTCACCAATTAATCCAGGACTTTGGGACTGGCTTCTAAACTGGCACACCCTGAAGTCAGGGAGGACAATTTTGGTCAAGCTACAGAAAAACACTTTAATTTTATTTCATTTCTTGAGGTTGCAACGAGGATTGAGAGGGGAAGGGAATTTTATTTCTTCCAGATGCAAACCTTGAGTTAATCAAGTCTGCCTTTGGATGTCTCCACACCCACCAAGACCTCTGTTCTAACTGAAGAGAAGAATTCCTGGAGGAATTTGCTCTCTCATTCCTTGATCTCTTAAAAAAAATGGGAGTAAAGCTGCAGGAAAAGATCCTTTTGTTTGCCTTAACATTCTCAGCTTGAGAACAATTCCAAGTTTCAAGCCTGTGAAATCGATCAACAGGAATATTTCCATCCTCAAATTAAGTGGGAGACAAAGAGGTCTGTTAGTCCAGGACCAGAATGGCCAGGAATTTGCAGGTGAAATCCTACAGGGAAAAATTCAGTTTGTAAACAGGCAAAAAAACTCCCGAGCTGAGGAAATCAACCATTCCCCTAAAACAGAGGGATATTCCAGGCTGCACCTTCTGTTCCCTGCCTGTCCCAGAGCACAAGGTGTGGTCCTTGGCAGAGTCCAGCCAGGAAAAATGAGGTGCAGCTTCCCAGGGCTCTCCCAAAAAATCCCCCAGACAATTATCAGAATGAGAATGGAACTCTGCATCTCCACCCCAAAGCATCAGCTGGGAATCATGGAACCAAGGCTGGAAAAGACCTCCAAGATCATCGAGTCCAGGTTCACCACTAAACCCCGGCTCTGAGCACCACATCCACTTATTTTCTGAGCACTTCCATGGATGTGATCCCACCGTTTCCCTGGGCAGCTTGGATCCTCAACCACCATTTCCATGATGCAGTTTTTTCCTAATTGATCAGACTCCACGATCTTAGAGGTCTTTTCCAACCTTAGGGATTCTGTGATCAGCAAAGTTGCTCTTGGAAGCAACAAGGAAGAGCTGGGAGCCAGAATCGCATCTTGTTGTGGCTCAACCACCTCTGTCAATTTAGGAAATGATGGTATGAGGTTCAACCGATTTAAAAATAAAATAAAAAGAAATCAGGCTTTAGTATCAAATCCAGAGATTCGCCCCGTTCCTGCCCTGAATATCCCTCATGGATATCCCTGTTCCCATGGAGCTGCCCCGAGGGCTCTCAGATCCCACTGAGCCATTCCAGAGGCTGGGCTGGGTCTGCAGGAATCATCTGAGGTGGGAATCTCACCCCCCACTCCTCATCATCATCATCATCCCTCCAGCTTCTGGTGGGCTTAAACCCCCTGTCCCCTTCTCCTGGAATAACTCCTTCATCACCCTTCAGCTTCGCCATCCATACTGAAAAATCCTGGAATACCAAAGGATGCCCGAGTTTTGGGAGGGTTCCGTGCAAAGCGATCCTGTCGGGACTCACCACTTTCCGTGCACAGGGCGACGCCGAGCAGGACCAGGAGGAAAAGCTTCATCCTTTAGAGATCTGGGAGCCTCCAAAATAAGCAGAGCTGGGGCAGGGCAGGTTTTATACCTCTGCAGTGTCTGCTTTGATCCAGGAATAATAACCAGAGGCTGGTGTGTCAGATGACGGATAACTGGGAGCAGCGTGTCGGGGCTTGTCTGGAGAAGGGCGTTTTGTTGGAAATCTGAAAGGAGGTGTGTTTTCCCCCACAACTTCTCCTTTTCCTGGTTGTTTCACAACGCAGCTGCTTCCAGCTGACGTGAACTCTGCAACTGTTTCTAATTCTGGAAAAGTGGGGGGAAAGCTAAACATGAAAACAAAGCAATTTTCCCTGCAAAAGAGTAAGGTTTTCCTTTCCAGGGCTCAGAGCGAGCTGCATCCTCCAAGATCGTGTCCTTGCACATATGGAAATGGAGGGAATTTAAATTTAAAATTGAATTTGGGATGGAAACTTATCCCAAATGTCTCCCAGGATTGTCAAGACAGTGAGATCAGAAGAGCAGAATCCTTTCACTGCTTTTCAGAGGGGACTATGCATCATTTTCTGTCTCCTTTTTAAGTTCAAAATCAGAAATATTTCTGGGATATTTTTTTATGAGGAGAAAATGTTATCTTATTTGAAAATAAATTCCACGGAGCAAAGGAAAATGACCATTTAAGTTAAAATATAGAAATAACACCCACTGCCATGGCATGGAACAAGCTGGGAATTTTTTCACAAATTCACAAAAAAAAAAATGTCAGGGAGAAAAAAACAAACCACTTAAAGCATGGAGAAGGAGGGGTTGGCTGATCAATGATCTCAACTCATTAAGTCTTCAGAAAAAGAAAATTTGTGAAATGCCAAACAGGACTATTCCATCGGATTCCCAGATTGTGCTCTTTATTCCTCCATTTTTTTCCCCCTTTAAATCACGTTTCATCCAATTTCCCTGAATAAAATCAGAACCTTTCCCATCTTCTTGGGGCTTGTTGTTGTTTTTCCCTCCCACTGCCATCAAGAGCAGGAGCAGAGGCACAATCCCAGGAAAGATCCAGCTGGATCCTCCCACGTGATCCTCCGAGCTGCAGGAGCTGCCCCAAAGCCTCTGCTGGCTCCTCTGCCCCTTGCTGCTCTCCATCTGCTCTATTCCCTTTTTCCTTCTCTCCAACTCGCTCAGATTCCCATCTCCCCTGGAATATTTTGGGCTCCCGACATGACCCACCTCACCGGGAAAACACACCGGCTTCCTAAGGTGATGTCAGTTTTTCCAACGCTTCCAAACCGGACTTTATAAAAATTGTCCCTCTGGAGCGCTGCATGAGTAAGGTGAGGAAATTTTGGCTTTCCCAATAGGCAGAGCACGAAACTCAGTTGGAGCAGAGGTGGCAATTACCCAGAAAATCTCCGAGGAGGGGCAAGGCTTGGCTCTGTTGGCCTCCTCAAGGCAACCAGCAGGAGGAAAACAAAGCTCCCTCCACGTCAGTGCAAAATATTGTGAAATGCTTTATTTTTCCCAAGCCAGAATAGGCTTAATGAGTTTCTAGTGGTAAATCCATGTTTATTGGGGCCTATCCTGAGGGCTCCAATCCCAAGGAGGTGCCGTTCCGTTCCAGAGCCAGCCCACGTTGGGATTTATCTCCAACAGCATCCCCTGACAGGTTCAGAAATAGCAGCTCAGGCACTGCTTCTTTTTCGCCTTCCCTCAAAAATCTCATCCATGCCAAACCCAAAAATATCTCCTGCCTCCTGCAAGCTGCTGAGGTTTGGAGAAGGACAGAATGGAATTCTTAAAGGCTTTATTGCAGGAATCCTGACAGATTTTCCATGAGATGCTCCCGGAGTCTTCCAGCTGGTCCATATGGCCCTCCCTCTGATATTTTGTCCCCACCAGGGCCAGGTGACAGAATGAAAGGAGCCCATGAGGGCAGGAAGGACACAGAGGACACGAGAAGAACCGAGGCAAAGGAGAAGATAAAACCCCAGTTTACCAGAATTTGGGATTCCTGAAATTCAGGATGGTTTTGTAAAGAGTAACAGGGGATTTAACTGGAGATAAAAGTGGAAGGTGAGGTGGAAAGACGTCCCTTGACACAGTGGAGCGGAGAAGGAAAGGAGGAGAATGTTTTGCTTATCTTGTTCTAAACCTGGTTGAAATCGTCACATGAGAAGGGCAAACAATTGTTTATTTTTGGGGGGAAATGAAACTTTCATCAAACAAGTGCTGAAATGCAAAAGTAACTGTGAAATTCAGATGTTGTTACTAAATGTGGAACTTAAAGTTGGCCGAAAGCATGGAGAAGCATCTGAGAAATGATTGTGATTAACATAAAGTGATGGGAAAAGTGATTTTAAAAAAGTGCAAAGCCCCAAGTTTCTGGGGAAACATTCCCCTCAGAAATTCTGCAACACTTTCACTTCAGTTATCCCATGGAAATGAATTCCAGAACTCCCTTCCTGACCAGAAATTAAATCTTTATAGGATGACTAAACCTAATCCCATCTTTACAACCTTCACCCAGCACTGCGGTTTCTCCCCTTTGCACGGGAACATGGAATTTGCAGTGCTGGTGGAGTAGGATTCCCCTCAAATCCAGCACAGGATTGCTCTCAAATCCAGTGCAGGATTCCACTCAAATCCAGCACAAAATTCCCTCAAATCCAGTGCAGGATTCCCTTCAAATCCAGCACATGATGGCTCTCAAATCTATCACAGGATTCCACTGAAATCCAGCACAAGATGACTCTCAAATCCAGTGCAGGATTCCCCTCAAATCCAGTGCAGGATTCCCCTCAAATCCAGCACAAGATTCCCCTCAAATCCAGCACCAGATTGCCCTCAAATAAAATAAGGCTGGAAGCCTTTTCTCCAGATGCTGCTATAAAGACCCTCCCAAAATTCAATGCTGCATTTTTCCACGCTCTCCAGCTCCAAGACTGTTTTATTTGCCTGTTTTAGCTGTAGTCCTGCTCCTCCAAGAGCTGAAGGGGATCTCTATCCCATCCCCATCATCCCTAAGCCTGGAAATGCAGCAGGAACCCTGGGAAGGGATGGAGCAGAGACCTCCTGGATCAGCTCAGAGACCTTCACCTCTCCCAGGCTCTTCCTGCCTATTTCCCACGGGAAAATCAGGAGCAAGCAGCATCCCCAAGCAGGCACGAGGGTCTCCTTTCCACGAGGACAGATTCCAGCAGCCTTTCCCTTACCTTGGGCATCTCCAGCACCTTTACCTGTTTTAAAAGCTGGAACAACCCACCTTGCAGAGGTCCTGGGAGAACTTCCCAGTGCAAATTCCTGCAGGACCAAACTTCTGGTCCTGTCTCCGCATTTACAAAACAGTTCCTGCTGTTGTCTGTGATGGGAGCAACACAAACATCTCTGACCTTTCCAGACTGACACCATTCCTTATCTCAGAGGGATCTGGGACACCATCTGGCTCTGAGGAGTGTCTGGAGCTGCTGGATGGAAGAAAGCTAGGAAAAGCAGCCTGGAGAAGATTCCCAAGTGCTAAAAAGAGAAATTCAATGTGAAGCAGAGCTGATTTCTCAGGCTGGTCCTGGTGTGGATACAACAAACACACTCTAGAATAACACAAATCTTTATTTTGCCTGACAATTATCACACACGTGCTATCAAAAGAGCTTTTCCAGGGAAAAATTAGTATAAAACAACAGGGGGGGAAATAGGAGCTACGCTGCCGTGTCACGTCGGGATCTGAGGCAATGTCTTGGAATAAAACAGGGTCACCGTTGGAAACACTCAGGCGAGGTTCCTCACTTGGGGAACGCCTTGTGGCTCCTCGGGTGGTCACATCTCCTGCCACCCCCGATCACAATCCCACCCTGAGCACACAGATCAGGCTGCCCACGATTCCCAGCAGGATCACGGCGTAGTTGATCCGGATGCTGTTGGCGCCGCTCAGGTTGCACAGGGAGGTGCTGCAGCATTTGGAGGAATAAGCGGCGATCCCGAAGTTCACGTTGGTCTCCGGGCAGTCCACGGAGCACTTCTTGGTGATGCGGTATCCCGTGTCCTTGCCTGGGCGGGGAAGGGGTAAGAAAGGAGAGCTGGGATTTAGGATTCTGTTGGAAGAGCTGAGCAGAGGAGAGGGATTTGCAATTTTCTTAATTTTCCACGCAGCAATAAAAGCTCTCAGAGGGTTTGACAGGGTGTGAATCCTGGGTCAAATGTGGGACACTGGAAAATCCTTGATTGAAACCCACACCGGCCTAAATCTCTGATCTGGTTGCCCGGGTGGTGGCCAGTCAAAGGCTGGCCTCAAGATCTGGGAGGTCTTTCCCAGCCTAAATGATTCTGTGCTTCCTGTAGGACAGCAATTCCAATGCATTCCCAGCTTTTAAAACCGTGTTATTGGCACCCTCCATCCCAAAACATCTTAGATCAAACAGCAGAGGCTGCTCCTGAAATCTGGGTGCTCCAGCCAGCCCTTCCACAAGGTGGTGAGGCCCTGGCACAGGTTTTCCAGAGAAACTGTGGCTGCCCCATCCCTGGAAGTGTCAAAGGCCAGCTTGGAGCAGCCTGGGATAGTGGGAGGTGTCCCTGGAACGAGATGATCCTGAAGGTCCCTTCTACCTCCAAGCACCACTGAAGGATTCGCACACAGCACATTGAGACACTCGAACCTCAAAATCCTCCCTTCTTCCCAACAAAACCATCAATTCCCTAAAAAAAAAAGTTGCCCACCAAGGTCTGTAGAAGAAAAAAAACCAATCCCAGCTCCTGGGACTCACCAAGTCCGGCTCTGCTGTAGGTGGTCACGCAGTATTTCTCATGGTCCTCACACTTGTAGGTTTTCATGCAGTTCCAGTTGGAATGTTCGTTGTCACAGGTGTAGCAAAACAGGGAGGAAGCTGGAAAAAAACACCCACGACACGGATTAGTGATTCCCAGTAAATCCCTCCTGGGAAAAACAAAGCACCAAAAGCCCTGGGTGGTACAAGGGGAAAAATCTGCTGTGGACAGCTTTTCCCAGCAAGTGAAATAAGTTTGGGTTTGATTAATGCGGCTTAGAAAACAAATGTAGAGAGCAAGACAAGTTTTCTTTCTGGAATTGAGATTTTAAGGGGTTAAATTCACATTTTTCAGCCTGAGCAGCATTTTCAGGTGATTTTTTTTCCTTCTCCCTAGGATCCACGTTAGCCTTGTTGAAAACCAACCTCCAAAAGCAAAGTCCTGGCAATGAGAGGAGGAACCAGCCCAATTCTACACATCAATTTAAAACATTTTCACCTTACATCTACAAAACCCTGTCCAGACATGAATTAATTGATGACTAATGACACTCCTGGGAGCCAAATTACTGAGGCACCACAGTAAAGGGAGTTCCCTGGGAGAGGGTGCTGCCTTGGACAATGGATGGATTATTCCTATCAGCACCTGGAAAAGGTGTTCTCTGTGATATTTCTTCATCAGTGCTGAGCCAGGTCTGTCCCAGAGCCAGGAAAAAAAGTGGGATATTATTGGGCACAACTGAAGTAAATTGAGTCAAACTTCCAGTCTGGCCATTAGAACACAGATGTGCTCTTTTATTCCGCACAGGTGAATTCAGAATTGGGTGAAATTGTTTCCCTCCTGCCCAAAATTCCAAGAAATGCTCCTCATTTTGGGGCAGGGGTGACAGGTTAGGGTTAGGGTTAACCCTAATCCTGCTCCATTGCCACCAGCAGTGAAGAGCTCTTGGCTGAAGGTGAACAAAAATTACGAACCAATGAGGGGTCTCCACAAGGCTGAGATTTCCCTGGTTCTGCTTTCCCTGATGTTCTCAGCCCAGGAAGTCTCCTTTTTTTCACAGAACACCCCTTCCAATCAAACTTGGACTTGTTTTCAGAGAGGAAATGCCTCCCAGTGACCCTTCGAAGTCTGCTCTTGATTCAAGCTCTCATCTGCCCATGACACTTGGTTAAGCAATTCCAGAAACAGTTTCAAAAGAGAACTGAATGCCCTTTTCATTTCTAACTACCCCAAAGGAGGGGAAAAAATCCCCTTTGTGATCTAGGGAACTCTGGGTGTCTCAGCACAGGACGGGCTTGCTCTGAAACCTTCCCAGATGCTTCAAGGAAAGTTGGACAGAGTTTGGAACAACCTGGGACAGTGGAAGGTGTCCCTGCCCATGGAAGGGGGTGGAACAGGATGATCTTTAAGGTCCTTTCCAATCCAAACCATTTTATCATTT
The DNA here is from genome assembly GCF_001522545.3 of Parus major. Classification (NCBI taxonomy): domain Eukaryota; kingdom Metazoa; phylum Chordata; class Aves; order Passeriformes; family Paridae; genus Parus; species Parus major. The sequence goes on from NC_031769.1 coordinate 149,339,718, forward strand.
GCTGATTCTCTGCTCTTTTCCAGTGCCAGGTGTTGCAAGCTCAGGAGTTCTCTGTAGCAGGAGGTAAAATCATCCTTTTTGCAAACTGGATTTAAGTTCTCCTTTTCATCTCTCACTATTTCCCCATCACTTGGGGGTTTTCAGCCTCCCAGGTCTCCTCTGGAGGTTCCCCAACCCGAGCTGGGGGCTCCTGTCCCTTTGCAGGCAAAGCAAAACCCAGTCCAGGTGAGGATTATTGCACTTTACAGACCCTGGAGCTCTCCCTGATCTGCTTCCCTGCCAAATTTCCCAAAACACTTCCTGCTGAAGATGGAGCCGAGAGCCGCCGAAAGCCCTGATGTTCCCTAAGTGATCCGAGGAAAATCCCTTCCAGCCAGGAAACAATAACAGCTCGAGCCATTAGGGCTGCTCTAAAGCCTTTCCTGCGTCTCCCCTCCACCCTCCATTAGCTGGAGTTTTGCAAATGCAGCCAGAAATGGCTTTAAGGGTGCAAATTGTGCTCCTGGAGCTGGCAAATCCATGCCCAGAGCCAAGATTTCCCAACTGGATATTCCCCCACAATTAACCAGGTATGGCTGCACCTCCTTTTAAAGAGGACGAGAGCGGTGCCTTGTGCATCCTGTTCCAATCACACTCCCAGGCACTTAACAGCTCTTCCAATTAAGGAGCAAAGAGCTCTGAGGCTTTCAAATATCTGCCAGCAGCCTCGTTGCTTAATTGGAATTGTGGGGAATAAAGTGAAATGCTGGCAGGAGATGTGGTGGCGAGACCCGACCGTGCTTTTGTCCACAACAGCTCCTCGAGTTTCATTCAGGAGCAAAAATCAAACCAAAGGCAAAAACTCTGAGCCCTGCTTGATTCCTGTCAGCATTTTTCAGGTCGTGTCCTCAGCTGTGAGTGGCTGGAGCTGGATATCTGAGGGTGTGAGAAACCAGAATTCGTCTCCTCTGGGTTACAGAGAACCCACCTAGGAGTGAGGACTCAACCACACCAAATATTTCTCGCCGTGGCTGACGCCAAAAACGCCCCACCAAGACCTCAGCAGCTGCAACAAAAGCTGCCAAACCCTCTTGTCCCTCATTTATTCTCCTTGTTTTTCCTCACCATCCTCTCCTCCGGCTCTCCCAGCCTGCTGAGCTCCTTACCTTGCTGGGCACACAGGACTGCAGCCAGCAGGGCCACCAGAAGAGCCTTCATGGTTGGTCCTCGTGCCCTCGGAGCCGGAGCAGTGTGGAAAGATGCATCCCAGGAAGGTTTTATACCGGCACTGCCTCGTCTCTGGCTTCCTTTGATTGCAATAATTTGAGGTTTGGGCAGTGCCAGAAGCCGAGATGTGATCAGCGCTGGGTGTGTTTGTGCGTAGGAACCTATTATGAGGCTGTAGATAGCGATGTTTTTTTACCTCTCAATCTTATCCAATCTTTTTTTCCGAGGCCTGCTCCTGTCTGCATTGCTAATTTGGGGAGTAATTTAGCTGATCCAAACACGGGAGTCCCTTTTTGGGCTGAGCCACCAAACCTGGAGCGAGCCAGAGGCAGCTGGGTGACTCCTTGCTTGCTGTCACCCTCCATCCTTTCTCTCTGCCATGGAATGGGAATTAATATCTCTGGGAGGTGGGAGAGGAGGCAAGGAAAGGTTTTTGGGCTGTCCAGAGCCATTCAGAATTACCTCACTTGTACAAGAGGCTTTAAGCAGGAAGCATTTCTTCAATCATGGAATCATAGAAAGGTTTGGGCTGAGAGGGACCTTAAAGATCCTCTTGTTCCACCCCTGATCCCACTCTTTCTGCCTGGAGATGTCACTCAGAGGCTCCAATAGTCCAGGCAGGGATGGGGTTTGATGCATTTTGTTTTGTTCTTTTCAGTTTCCAGGTGACAATGTTTGTTGCTCCCTGAAGACCGACTCCGGACGCTGTCAGGTTTTTCCAGTCCCCCATGACCTTTCCAGTCTTTCTGGGCTCCCTCCTTCTGCTCCCACAGCACCTCTTGAGTCAGGGTGCAGAAGAGCCAAATGACTCAGAGTGCAGGAGAGGCACAAAGTGCACACAGACACCTGCAGGAGTTAAAAATCTACAAATGGGAGCGAAAATGACTGAGAAATAAAAGAAATCCTGGTCAAAAAGTCTTGGCAGGACCCTTTGGAGAGAAAAATGACCAAGGGGAGCTCAGGGTCGAGGTTTGTAAGGTCACAGAAGCTGTGGAAACAGAAGGAAGAACATCTAGGTGCTCTTTGTTTTCCCCAAATTAATCAATGAATCATGGGATACCTTGAATTGGGAGGGACCCAAAAAGATCAGCGAGGCCAACTCCTGCCCTGCTCAGGACAACCAAAAAAAAAATCCCACTGAGGGCTTTTTCCAAGATCTTCTGGAGCTCTGACAGTCTTGCAACTGCGATCAATTCCCTGAGGAATCTGGGAAGTCCCTTCATAGTCTCTTCCTCTGCCCACCTGCCTGCAAAATCCTGGGAAGCTGGACCCATTCCCAACCCCTGTCATGAGTTTTTTGCTTCCAAAGATTTTTTCCTTTGCCCAATTCCTCCTTTTTTTGCAGCAGCAGCTTCAACCCTCAGTGATCCTGTCTCGGTGTCCAGCGGGTGGAGGGGATGAGCCCCCAGTTTTCCAAGTTTCCCATTCTGGTCTCTGGTCTGACCTTGAGCAAGAATTTTGAACTATTTCATCCTTTAGGCAGGATGTGAAAGGCCCACGTGACAGATAATGCAGCAACAATATTTCAGAAATAATCTGGGGGAAAGAAAACATTCTCTCTGAGCAAGATTCCTTATAAATACAGGCATGAAAAACACCAGGCAGGAAACGGGATCTGTTGGAGCAGGGAGGGAAAAAAACAGGTATTAATCCACATGCTTGTTTAATGTATAAAACCAGGGTTGTCTCAGGCAGCTGGAAAAATGGAAAATGAGACTTCCTTCCCTTCCATCCCATCAAAAAAATCCCCAAATGAAAATGAATTATCACCCCAAATCCAGCTCATCTCGGAGCCAATCGAGCAGAAAAATGCATCTCCTCAGCGGGAAGAGGGAAAAAGGCTTGAACACAGCCCACGAGAAGAAAGAAGAAAAGCTTTGGAATTAAAACAAATAAATGAGCAGTAAATAAATGAGGCTGTTAAAGCAAAGTGCAGCTGAATATAAAAAAAATGCCAAGTGAGAAATGGGCTGTGGGAAGTGGGAATGTGAGAAAGCTTTTAAATAGATTAGAGAGAGGGGAGTTTAATAATAATAATAATAATAAACAAGATTAATATTTCAGACAGAAGCGGAAAGAGAGAAGGAGGGAGCGGAGAAATATTGGTGCAAAGCAAAGTAATTCAAGGCAAACACACAAAGCTTGGGGGGAAATAATTAAGGACAGGGAGAGTGAGGTAAAGGAATAAGATGGGATGGGAGGGAAGTCCCTCCTGTGTGTAAAATGTGTATTTTCTTATGTGTAGACCCTGTTCAGGTGCTAAAATCAGCCCTTCAAGGGGCTGGGAAGCTGCAGGATTCCCCAAATCCCAGTTTAACAAACCGCTGGGGGCTCCTGTGCCACCTGGGTGGACCTGACCCCTATCCCTGTGCCCCTGGAGGAGGCTGCCAAGGCTTTGAGAGGCATCCCAGGCTCTGGCCAGGTCCCAGATCCCTGCTATTCTTGGTCCCTGTTGGCATTGCAGTCACGCCCAGGGCCACTGCAAGGGCTCTGGGCTCCAACCAGCAGCCCAGCACTGGAGGGAACGGTGCCTTTGGAAGCAGAATCCATTTATTTCCAAGCAAGGGGTGAAGAGAGCTGGAAGAAAATCAAGGGCAAAGAGAACTGAGGGAGTGGGAGTGCAGATGGAGAACGCAGCGGGGAGGTGTTAAAACCATCTCCCAGTGACAGGAGGAAAGCAGGGTGAGGGGAGGGCAGCAGGGCGAGCCTTGCAGCAGAAGCTGGGCCAGGTGGGTGTCACCCAGTGGGTGTCACCAAGGGGATTCAACAGTTAACAGGGCCTGGAAGTTTTAGGAAAAAGAAACCTTCAAAAACTTGGGGCTTGGCAGCCACAGAGGGTGTTTGTGCCAGACTTTGGGAATGCCTTTTGCAAGGCCAGGCCTTTTTGTGTAACTGGACTCAAAGCGTGGTTTCAACCCGGGATGGAGGGGTGGGATGGAGCCAAATCCAGGGATGTTTAAATGTCAATGCTTCCTGCTTTCTCCCCTTTTTTCTCTCTGGAGGGTGGCTCCAACCTCAGCTCCCCTCAATGGTGAAGGGAGGAATCTCTCTTTCAGCTCAGGCTTGTGAAGTGCAGCCCCAAGAGGGAAAGGAGAGGCCATGGATAAGGTGGGAAGGACATGGATGGTGCTCCCCGCATCCCTGAGTCACGCAGATGGTGCAAGAGGTCCAACCTGATCCCAGACAACACCAGGTTGATCTGGTTTTGTCTTCTCTTCCTTCCTTGAAGGGTCAGGGAAGGCTGGGTTGCTTCATCTGGACCTGCAATGGCAACAGGGTCTGGTGAAGAAGCAGAAGTGGGAAGATTGTGGGATTCAGAAACACGTGGAAAAAAGGAAAAGCCGAGTGTGGCATTTTGCCTTAGGCCTGTTGCAGGCAGCCCGCTCTATCCCTCCCTTTCCCAAAGCACATCTGGCACAGCTGTCCTGGCAGGCTCCAAACAGCAGGACACAGCTCCTCAGGCCATTCCCATGGCAGATGACAGAGGCTGCCAAACTCACAGCTGGGAAGGACAGGAGTAGCCCAAATCCACTGTGTGTGGATGAAATACCAGGCGATCAAGGTTGGCTTCAAGGCCAGGTTGGAGGGAGCTTGGAGCACCATGAGGTAGGAGGAGACATCCCTGCCCACAGCAGGGGTTGGAATGAGATGATCTTGAAGATCCCTTCCAAACCAAACCATGCCATGATTCTGTGACGCCCAACTCCGCAGCTGTGATGTTCACCAGGAGCCTTCTTGTTGATCTCAAGAGTTGAGGAACTCGAGTCCTTTGGGCCTGCAGCCAACAGGGAACCCAAGCCACTTCGTCACATTCCCTCAGCCTCCAAGATCCTAAGGGATATTTCAGCCCCACCAGCTTGGAGCGACATCAAACAGCGCCATCACGCTCGGAGTCAAACCTCCATGATTCACACCCCCAGAAAAATCCTGACGGAAAGGCCAGATCCAGATTCTGTCATCAAACAGGGCACCAGCCCGGCCCCAACGCCGCCCAAGCCATCAGGCCACCAACACGGCTTGGGCACACCCCAGCCTGGACGGTGCCCTGGCATGGGGCTGCTCCTTGGAAGGCACTTGGATGTAACCACCCTGTTTGTGGAGGAAAGGGAGTTATGGATGTGAATCATCCTCCTTGGAGCCAGGACCAAGGTTTGTTGTTTGGTGGTGGCATCTCCACAGCCAGGAATGGGAATGCTGGAGACCTGCAGGGTCTGAGGGGGAAAGGGCAATGAAGAGGGTGGTTGGGAGTAGGAAGAAAGGAAGAAAAGAGAGGGAAAAAAAAAATCCAGCTTCCTCTTGGAATTTCCCAAAAATAATTAATTCTGGTGCTGCAACTGTTTTTGTGAAGAAATAACCCCTCTTCCTGACAAATCCCACGTTTGCCATTGTTTTTTCACTAAAAGTGGGAATTTCCCCTTGTCCAAGTCTAACCCTCCTGACCCTTTTTCATAACAAGAGGAGTCAACAGGCAGGAGCTAAAATGGGATTGTCCCCTGCACCACCTGATCCCACAGGCCCTGACAAGCTCTTATCCCTCTTTGTAAACCTTGGCCTGTGACAGGAATCTCAACCGTGCCAGGAGAAATATTTACAAAAAGACGACCAAAATCTTTGCCACAGAATATTTTGGCCAGGGTTTGAGGATGACAAGTAGGTGGAACCTGCCGTGTTTGTCTTCACAACGCCTCTGTGAGCACTGTGGGGGTTCTGTGCTTGTTTTGTGTGTGCTTTTCAATTGAACTTTAAGATCCAGGGTGGTGTAGGGAGCTGTCACTGAAACCTGCTTGGTCAGTGTGACACGGCTGAGACATTTTGAGGGCATCCCCAGGTGTCTGCGGGGCCTCCAAGACGGCTTCAGACTCCTGCATTTTGGGTCATCCTCGACAAGAATCAGCATTTTCCATGTCTGCCCATTTTAATGTGCTTTGGGTTCTTGACTAATCCCTTCTGTGATGGGTGTTCCAGGCATGGAAGTGATCTTCTGCACTCGGTCCAAGAGCTGGAATTTCCAAGGTTGAGTGAAAGCTGGGAATCAAATGAGATAAATAATTTTATTTAAATATAAAATAATGAATAATAATAAATATAAAATAAATACTTTATCTGTGGAAAATGTGGGATGAGCTCCACAGAAAATCTGCCTGTTGTTTATGGGATCACAGAATTGTTTGGATTGGAAAGAAACTTAAAGATCATTGAATTCCAGCTTCATCCCATGGGCAGGGACACCTTCCACTATCCCAGGTTGCTCCAAGCCTCATCCAGCCTGGCCTTCCAGGGATGGGGCAGCCCCAGCTCCTCTGGGCAACCTGTGCCAGGGCCTCAGCACCCTCACAGGGAAGAATTTCTTCCCAATATCCCATCTAAATCCACCCTTTTCCTTAATTTATTTTAACTCCTCTGAGTTGGGTTTTTTTTCACAGGAAGATCCCAACCGAGAGCAGAAAAACCCAACGAGAGTGGAATAACTCAGCCCACGTGTGGGAAATCTGGATGCTCCGGTTTCTCTCCTGCTCAGTTCCCGCTGCCACAGCCGGGCACGGCATCAAAAGCCCGGTTGGGTGGTGAGAACGAGAGCTTGGGCTGGTCCTTGTTACGTCCAGAAACTTGTCACACCTCGTGTAATGACCCTGCTGAAACCTCAGCCACGGCAAGGCTGTCCCAGGGAGAGCCCACGCTGGTGGAGGAGCTCCAGAGCCAGGAAGAATCCTGGCTGAAACCATCCCAACCCCGTGGGTGTGGCCACCAGGGCACAGAAACAAACAGTCCTATCTGAGAACTCAATCCTGTTCTTTGCTGGATGAGCTGATGGGCATTTTCCCAGGAGGGCGGGCCAAAAATTCAAGGCTTTGTTGTTGTTTGGGTTTTCTTTTTTTTTTTTTTTTAATTATTACTATTTTGGGAAGGCAGGGAATGGTTTTGTTGGGGTGGGACAGAAGGAGGGAAAGGAATTAGCCCAGCTCAGGTGCATCCCTGCACATTTCAGCTGGGTTTGGCTTCTTCCCACCACCCCTGGGGTTTGGTGAGGGCAGCTCAAGTGCCAAAATCAAATCCATCCACTGGCAGAGCATTCCCTCCAAGCCCAGTGGAGAAACAAGGGCTTGGAAACCTCATGGATGGCAGCTTGGGAGGGGCATGGGAATCAAAATCCACCCACATGATCCAGGGAACAACAGAAGGGTTGAAAATCCACCCCGGCTTTGCAGGCACCACCTCCTTGCCAAGGAAAGGGCACAGCTGGAACAATTCACCCCGTGTTGATCATGCCCCAGGCTTTGACTCATTCCCAAATTATTAAACTGTCAGGAAAAGGACAACCAGGTCTTGAGGGGACTTTAAAATGTTTCAGCAAAGAATTCCAGAGCCTTAAAGTTGAGTTTGAGCTGGGAGAGGCGTTCCCAAAGTCACAGGCATGGGAGAGTGGTGGTTTTGGTTCCTCAGCTTCCCTCCAGTTGCTGCTCAAGCAGCAGGGAAGGAGGAAAGAAAGAAAGAGGACCTCCAGTGGAAATAGAGGTCCGTGAAAATTTCCAGAAACGTATCCTTCCATTTCTGGAACAACATTCTGGAATGCCATTTCTTGGCAGCAGGCCCCGGTTTTTCTCCCTGCCTCTCCACGTGGAAGAAAATCCACTTTCCTTCAAGCTGAAAGGGAGATGGGATGAAGGAAGCGCCAACAGAAACAGATTTAGGATTGGTTGAGCACCTGGAGGCCAAAAGCTCTGCCCTTTTTCCCTGGGAACATCCTGGGAATCTCCTCCACAGCACCAAGCGGTGCCTCTGGTGGCACTTCCAGAGCCAAAATCCAGCCGTGACATCCCCTCTGTCCTCACTGCCACCAGGTCCCGATGGTGGGATGGCTCCTGCCCACCCCACCTGATCCATCTCATTCCCCTGGGGAAGGGTGGCCAGGGAAGAGTAGGATGCACCACACCAACCAAGCAATCCTGAGGAATCCTCGGGAACTGCTTCCTTTGGTTTCTCAGCCACTTGGGGATCCTGGGCAGGTTCACAAAGCACTCTGATAATAAAGAAGAGCTGTGAATCAACTTCTGCACCAGTAAATCAATCAAAAACTTGGCGTTTTCCCACTATCAACACTCCCGTGCCAAGAAACTCCTCCCAGTCCATGCCCGGGAGACAGATTTGGATGTTTTGGGGATGGAAAGGGCGTCACAAGCATGCTCTGCCACGTGTCCTCACAGCTGGGGGACATCCCCTGCCTTGTGCTGTTTATCTGCCTGGATGGAGCCTCTGCCTGTAGGATTGAACCTCGGGATCTTTCCCATGTTTGCTTCTTGCCATTCCTGCGGTGCCAAATCGAGGGTGGAGGATTTGGGGTGGGAGGTGACACGATCTGTGGGGACACTGATGGGACAGCCTCCAACCCGGCTCTCTCTTGCTGCAGAGAAGAGGAAGGACCATTTCAGGAACGCCTGGGAGATGTGGAACACCGCTTCTGCCGGTTTCCTTGGAAGCAGAACTGCATCCAGGGGAAGCTCTGTGTTTCTGCCACCAAACCTTGGGGACTGGGGGTGTTTTGGGGAATGAAATGTGGTTAAATGTAGAAAACCACCAGGCTCTGCTTCCTCTGAACCCGTCAGCCCCAGAGCAGGCAGCAAACCTTGGGAAGTCTGCAGAGAATCCAAGCAGCAAGGACCATGTGTCCAGGAATAGCTTTGAATTATAAGCAAAGGGGAAAAGAGAAACGTTTTTTAACTAAAAGAGGAGAGATTTGGATCAGATATTGGGAAGGAATTCTTCCCTGTGGGGGTGGTGAGGCCCTGGAATGGAATTTCCAGAGAAGCTGTGGCTTTTTGAGGTGTTCAAGGCCAGTTTGGATGGGGTCTGGAGCAGCCTGGGGTAGTGGAAGGTGTCCCTGCCCATGGCAGGGAGTGGAACAGGATGAGTTTTAAGATCCCTTCCAATCCAAACCATTCTGGGATTCTCTGGGTGTTTTCTGCTGTGGGGAGGGGGTAAAGCACCACCTCCCTTACTCCCTGCTGGCATCCAGCTGGGAGCTGGCTGATGAGCAGACAGGTTGGTTTCCCAATTTCCCAGGGTGGAGCTGACCCCTGAGCTCCTCCTTGCTGTCCTGTGTGCTCTGGCAGACCTGTGCTGGGGAGTGGGCAGGGGGAAGCAGATCAATGGTGCTTTCCGAAGTTTTTGGAGGACACAGGGCTCTGCATCCCATCCTGGAACCCACCTCACCCCAGGGATCAAATCCTGGTCTCAGAGCTCCTCTGTTTATGCCATCAGGACCCACCAAGTTGAACAAGGCATCCTTGATCCCACCAGACCTGCTGGGCAACCTCAACCCATGTGCTGGGGGTTAGGTGTCCTTCTTTTAATTCTGGCTCACCTGTGGAATTTTTACTCATTAGCTGCAGGGAAAACCTGTCTGCGGGTACTTGGTGGGTACTGCAGAGACACAAAGAGTTTTGGCTGGGCCCAGGGGGCAGGAAAAGGGGAGGGTGGGGACAGTTTAGGGGCTTCTTCAGCTTCAGAGAAGGACACTGGAGTGCAGAGCTGCTGCGGTGGAAAGAAGGGAATTTTGCCATCACCCAGATGGAGCTGCTTCTTCTTCTCCTTCTTCCCTCTTCGTTGGTGGCCTCACACCCCCTGTCCTGCCAGGACGTGTGGCAGTGCCAGGCACCGCTGTGGAGCTGCTGATCCACCTCA
>NC_031769.1:149350469-149430675 GCF_001522545.3 Parus major
GATCTCAGCTCATTCCTCTGCTGATCCACCTCATCCACTGGCCTGAGATCTCAGCTCATTCCTCTGCTGTTCCACCTCATCCACCAGCCCAGGATCTCAGCTCATCCCTGCTGTTCCACCTCATCCACCAGCCCAGGATCTCAGCTCATCCCTGCTGATCCACCTCATCCACCAGCCCAGGATCTCAGCTCATTCCTCTGCTGTTCCACCTCATCCACCGGCCCGGGATCTCAGCTCATTCCTCTGCTGATCCAGCCAACTGTTCCTCAGAGCCCTGCAGGAGCACCAGGACTGCTGACCCAAGGGGGTTTGTGAAGCATCCTCCATCCTTTCCCATCTCAGCTGAGAAAGCTGTCACGGGACCCCTGGTTCTGTTTTCTTGCTAATGCTTTAGTTATTGTTGTTTGTTTGCCTTGTTATTATATATACTAGTAAAGAACTGCTATTCCTATCCCCAAAATCTCTGCCTGAAAGCCCCTTGATTTCAAAATTATAATAATTCAGAGGGAGGGTGTCTACATTTTTCATTCCAGGGGAGGCTCCTGCCCTCCCTAGCAGACACCTGTCTCCCAAAACCAAGACACCATGTCAGACCTGTCACCCTGGTGACACCAAATCATCCAGTGGCCGTGTGGCCGAGGCCCTGAGCAATGGCTACACCCTCATCTTCACCTCAGTGTTTACCCCGTGGCGGGGAGGAGGGCTGGGATGTCTTTCTGCAGTGTTTGCAGGCCTGGTTCCTAGGAGAACTTCCCAAGAAAAGCTTTCCAGTGAGTCAAGGAACAGCATTTCCGGAGGAGGGAGCGACGTGGGAGCAGCCCCAGTTGTTGCCATGACAGGCTGTGGGAAGGAGGAGTGCTGCCAGCAGTTGGAGCAGCACGGAGCTGCCCACTGTGGGTGGGCACCTGACCCTCCTGATCCTGCTCTAAGGTCATCCCAGGATGAAACATTCCCAGGGGACCGAGATCCAAAGAGCACTAAGGTCACCTGGAGTTGTTATCTCCATTTTTATCACGTGAAACAGACACCGAGTGACTCTCCCGAGGTCAGGCACTGGGAAGTGGTGGAAAAGCTTGGTTTGAAGTCCCACCTGGACCACCCTCTCCCAAAAAAAACCTTGGAGAACTTCTTCCCCGCTCCACTTCCCTGGAATTGCTGAAAATCAGGTTGGAGGCAGGGTGAAAGCTCAGAGGAGAGGAGGAGAAAAGTGGAATTTCCACTGTTAGGCCAAGTGCTGGCCCTGTCTTTTGGCTGTGACCATTGTGGAGGGAGCCAGTGGAATTAAGAGGGGCAGGAAGCTGTGCAAGGAATCACTGCAAAGAGGAAATGCATAGGAAAATCAGGAAAAATCACCCAGAACGAGACAAAAAGGCGCAGCCCCATCCAATCTGATCCCCTCTTTACTCCCCAAAACTTCACGGATGCCAGGAAAACAAAGTTCCCTTCATGCTGCCAGGCCCATCCCACCCATCTGGGGATTTCCAAGAGTGGCACAGAGGGTCTCACCCCCTTCCAAGCTGCCCAAGCTCTGGATTAAAACCTTGCAGGGCTTCAGGGTTCAGATGGGAATGCCCCCTGTTCTAGCACAGGATGCTCCAGAATTATCCCAAAGCAAGGCGCATCCCGGATTGCCAACGGCGTGGAGCGAGCAGACGCTGGAGAACGGCCAGGACCTGCTGTCGGCTGGGTTGGAATCAGCAGGATGGACCCACAGCCTGGATGGATCCTTCCCTGGGCTGCTGCCAACCCAGCCGGCTCATCCCTCACACGGCTGCTCGCTTTTTTTCCCTGGAAATTGCTCCAGGACCAGCGGCTCCTCATTCCATGGCCCGGGACAGAGGCAGCAGCTCCCTCTCGTGGGCTTTGTCTGGCTCTTCGTGCTGGAAAGCAGCCAGAATTTCCTAAAAAACTGTTGTTTTTTGAGTTTTTTTAATCGTTGTGTCTCCCCCTCCCGCAATTCAGAATATTCATTAGTGCCCCAAACTTGGAAATTTTATGGAAAAGTGCCAACTTTCATCAAATCCCGCCTCGTAGGCTGGGGGGCTTTTTATAGTTTTGCCACCTTTTTTTTTTTTTTTTTTTTAATGGTTTTATTTTCTTCGCTCAGTCTGGAATTCAAAACAACTCATTTGAGCATGGAAAGGGTTGATCCTTCGGATTCACTTGCCCAGGGTCTCTGGAAAGATTTGGGGGTCTCCATGGAGCCATTGAGGTGCAGTCCTGGCAGGGGGAGTTATCCCAAAATCTGCAGTTTGGGGGTTAGATGCACACTGAGCCATCCAGCATTTAGATAAGGTCAGGACACGAATCCACAAAAGTTATTCCAGTTTGGAATTCTGGAAATCCAATGTGTTTCATGCTGCTAAAAGTTAAAAAAAGAGGAGAATGAAAAAATTTTGAAACACATTTTTGTTTTGTTTTGTTTTTTTTTGCTTCATTCCCTCTTGACCCCAAACAGCTCCAGAGATTTCAGCTCCCAGCTTTTGGTTTGGAAAACTCCTGGTTTCTCAAAAAAGCTGGAATTTTCCCCAAAAGCTGAATTTACTGCACCTTTCCCACCCAAACTCCCAGCAGGAAAGTGTCAGGAGCCCAGAGATGCATTTTCCCATCCCTGGTACTTGCTGGGAGCAGCCAGGTCACTTCTCCCCTCTCCATATTCCCTGGTTTCTGTGATCCAGCCGGTCACTCCGGAACCCCAGCGATGTTGGTCACCCCCCAAACCAAACGAGGACCTCACCCCCTTCCCTGAACCCTACAAAGAGTTAGGAAACAGCTCTGGGCTTTGGGGAGGAGGTTTGGGGTTTTCCTGCCTGGCCCAACACTCATCTCCTGGTGGGGGTGGCAGGGGGACAGTGGCCACTGGTTACCATCTGATGTCTCCTCTCCCCTGGATCCCTGCCTTGGGAATTCCTCTCCCTCTTTTCCAAGGTTTGATGGCTCTATCCCATTCTCCCTCTCCCTCACAGCACTCCTCACCCACACACAAGGATTGGCACAGGGATAAATTTCCCCACGGGATTTGGCTTGTTGGTGGCTCTGATAGCAGAGATGAAGGGTGACAACTGTCCTGGACCTGAAGGAACCACGTCACAACTCCATCCATCACATCCCTGAGGTATTTAAACTGATTATTATCCGCAGCCAGGCATTTATTACTCCATTTGGAATTGTTGCTCCATCTCAATTCCACGTGATCCTGCCGGCTCCAGATGCTGAAAGGGCCGTGTTTGCTGCCTCTCTCAGTGCCATGCTCAGGGAATTCTTCCTCCAGGGAGATTTTTCCATGCCTTGGAGGAAAATATCTCCCCCTCCCCTCTGTCCCCATGTTCATCAGGTTGGGTATTCCCAAATTCCTGCAATAATGCCAGGATGAGCCTCTGGAGCATCTTCACCTCTGTCCAAGTTTTTGGATGGGGTCAGAGAAGCTCAGGGCAGCCTGGAGTGAGGAGAAAAAGTTTTTTACAGCCCTTTTTTGTTTAGGATCCTCCAAACAACTCAATCCAAGGGGTAGACACAGCTCAGGGTCATTTTCTGGGCAGCCTCTTACGTGTGTTAATGACTCTCATCTCTCTGTGGTCCAGATTGGCCCTAATTCCCTGCCAAAATTAGTGGTTGGGAATCACACCCTCCTCTCCTTCCTGCACATCTCAGATGTCTTGGAGAGGAGTAATTGCCACCGGGGTTGATTGGCATTACGGGAGGAGGGATTTCCATATCCTTGAGCTGCAGTGGGAATTACAGGATCACGGAATGCTTCGGGTTGGAAGGGACCTTCAGGATCACCCAGTGCCACCCCCTGCCCTGGGAACACCTTCCACTATCCCAGGCTGCTCCAAGCCCCATCCAACCTGGCCTTGGACGCTTCCAGGGATCCAGGGGCAGCCACAGCTTCCCTGGGAAATCCATTCCAGAGCCTCACTCCCTTCCCCATAAATATTTTCTTTCCAATATCCCATCTAAACCTACCCCATCTATTTTACTTCATTTTTTATGTTGTAAAAAAAATAACCCTTTTCTCTTCAGCCATGCCCAGGATGATTTATTTTCCCTTTCTATTATCCATGGATACAAGGAAGTTTTTCTGCAGCCAAGGCACAGCAAATCAAGCAAAAAAACTCAGCCAGTTTTGCTTTAAAGCAGCAAAAAAAAATATAAAAATTCCCGACTGTGTTTTCCTGCAGGCTGGGGGAGCCTCTGTCTCCACGACTGCAGGAAGAATAAATCCAACCCAATGAAATATTAATTATTAGAGTCTGTCCAACTGGGATTCCTCAGTGCTTTCAGAAAGCGGAAAAATTCTGGCACACAGGAGAAAAAACACACAAATCCCTTTTTTGTTTTTTCTTAGTTTTTTTTTTTGTTTTTATGAGGAAATATTGTGTGATGAGTAAATTAAGAGCTTCGGGTTGAGGGAAGGGAGGGAGCTTGAATCGCTTTAGAGTGGGAAATAAAAATTCCCAAAGAGGGTGGGAAAGAGATCATGCTGTAAATAAGAGGAAAAAAATTCCTTCTCACTGTAGGGGGGGTGAAGGAAAGCAGAAGTTGATTAATAAAGGAGAGACTCATCCCTGAAAATTCCCTGTTCTGCAGAATTTGGGAAGAAATCGTCTAACCTTATCAGCCCCAGGCTGCAGCCCCAGGCAGCCCTGCTCAGCACAGCTCAAAGCCCCTTTTGTCCCCGTTGTTTACCAGGCTGGGGCTGGAAGCACAACACAGAGCGTCATCCCTTGGCTGAGGAATGTTTTGCAGATTTGGGAGCTTTGACTCGACTTAAAGCACTCCCATGATTTTTCCAGAGCAAAATTAGCAAAATTCCTCCAAAAAAGTGTTGTTTAGGAGAAAGGAGAGGCACCCAGAGCACATCTGGCAATGAAAAACCTCTGTTGTCTTGTCGTTGTTTATTTTTCCAGCCCCTTTTTGCCCTCGTTTCTCTGCAGCCTCTGGAAACATCTCTGTCAAATATTTTCTCTCTCTGGGTCTCTGTTTTCCCAACAAACCTCTCCAAGCTTCCTCAGCAGCTCGACCCAAATGCTGCAAATGCTTTTCTTGAGGGGAAGCGAAGGAGGAGGCATTGATTTCTTCTCTCTGGTGCCCAGGACCTGAGGGAACAACTGGAGATGTGTCAGGGAAGGTTTGGCTGGATTTTAGGAGAAGGTTCTTCATCCAGAGGGTCTTGGAGCACTGGAACTCCCCAGGGAAGTGGTGTCACAGCACCAAGCCTGACAGAATTCCAGAAGTGCTTGGAAAAAGCTCTCAGGGTGGGATTGTTGGGCTTGTCCCCTGCAGGACCAGGAGCTGGACTTGGATGATCTTTGTGGATCCCTTCCAACTCAGGATATTCCATGATTACCCTGCTTTGGAGGATGTCTGAGGAAAAGGTGAATTAATGGATTGCTGGAAGACACAATTCCAAGTGGAATTGTGAATCCAGGGAGCTGCTGGCCCTGGGTGAGGTCGTGTGGCTCCAACAACAGCAAAGCAATGTGAAGGATGGGATTCCCATGGATGATGGAAGTGGAGGTGGGGACAGATGTGCGGATAAGAGGGGTTGTTATTTTTGCCCAGAATTTTCCACTCTGTGCCTCTAACTGAACCCAAAGTAGGATTAAATTCCAGGAGAAACCCCTCTGGAGATGCAGGAAGTGCAAAAGGAGCATCTCCCTCCCAAAGCTGCAGAACAGAGCACGACAAGACAGACATTGAGGGGCTGGAGCGTGTCCAGAGAAGGGAATGGAGCTGGAGAAGGGTCTGGAGCACCGGGAGCAGCTGAGGGAGCTGAGAAAGGGGCTCAGCCTGGAGAAGAGGAGGCTCTGGGGGGACCTTTTGACTCTCCATGACTCCCTGAAAAGAGGGGGCAGCCGGGGTGGGTCAGGCTCTGCTCCAGGGAACGAAGGACAGGATGAGAGGAAAAGGTCTCAAGTGGTACCAGGGAAGGTTCAGGCTGGACATCAGGAAGAATTTCTTCACAGAAAGCGTGGTCAGGCATTGGAAGGGGCTGCCCAGGGAGGTGCCAGGGTCCCCATCCCTGGAGACATCCAAGGAATGCCTGGAGGTGGCACTCAGAGCTCTGGTGGGGATGCTGGAGCCAGAGAGCTCAGGGTTGAGAAGAAAGTGAGAAGGAGGTTGGGAGACACCACAGGACAAGACGGTGACAACAATGCTTTATCTGTTCCTCGTGTCTGATGTCCACACCCTCCTGGGGGAATCTAGCCAAGCTCTTCAGTCCTTCAGGGTCCGTTTCCTTCCATCAGGAAGCTGAAGAAGGGCACGGAATGGGACCCCCAGCACCTCACGGGCGAGCCAGCCGGGGCCCCGGGCACGCGCTCAGGTTGCACAGGAAGCTTTGGCAGCAGTAGGAGGTGTAGGTAACCAGTCCCAGGAGGAAGTTGTGGTGTGGGCAGGTGCTGGAGCACTTCTTGGTGATCCTCTTCCACAGGGACAAAACGCCTGGCCCAGAGAAGGGAGAGAGAGGATTAGCAATGGGGTTTGTTGAGTGGTCCTTGTGCAGGATGGACTTGGGTTGATGAGTCCCATTGTCCCCCCACAGCCCAGGAATTCTGGGTGACCTCCTACACAAGGAATTTCATATCCGTGCTAGGCATCCAGCACTTCCCAGCATGGATCCTCATACCAAAACTTTTTTAGGTGTACGATGACAACGTTCATTCCTGGATTTAAATTGCATTTCCAGGCTTTTCCATTTGAGGGAAATAATTCTGTTTCCCTCTATGTCTGCCTTGGATCAGAAATAGTGTGACCACCAAGGAGCAGGGAAGTGATTTTTCCCCTTTCTTGTCACTGGTGAGGCCACACCTGAAATCTTGGGATCGGTTTTTGGGCCCTCATGGCAACAAAGAAATTGAGTGTGTCCAGAGAAGGGAATGGAGCTGAGGAAGGCTCTGGAGCCCCAGGAGAGTCTGAGGGAGCTGGGAAAGGGGCTCAGCCTGGAGAAAAGGAGGCTCAGGGGGGACCTCCTGGCTCTGCACAACTCCCTGAGGTTGGGGTCAGGCTCTGCTCCCAGGGAACAAGGAATCAAGGTTCAAATTTATTTATGCTTCCTCCGAAGGATCCTTCTTCTCCCAGTGTCCCCTGATTTTCAACACAGAAATAAAACAACAGCTAGAGGACAATCTCAGCGTGTGATGGAGAGAAGGATTTCAAACTTCCAGGAATGCCAGGCTGGGTTAGGAAGGGCTCCACCTCCCACTTCCCAATGACTCCTCAGCCCACCACAAATCCAGACCTCACCTCCCATCCCTGAATCCCCATGAGGGGGTCCAGAGCCAGCACCTACCGATTCCTACAGAGGCCACATTGGTGACACAGTACTCGTCCTTCTCCGAGCACTTCTCGGCCTTCAGGCAGCTCCAGTTGCTTTGTTCCCAGTTGCAGGTGTAGCAGTACAGGGCATTTGCTGCAGGAAGAGACACAAAACAGGGAAGAGGGAGATGGAATCGTCTTGTGCCAGCCAGAGTGAGGCCGGGAGGAGCAGGGCAGGGATTGTCACTCTGTGCCAGGCACTGGTGAGGCCGTGCCTCAAATCCTGCGTCCAGGTCTGTCCCCTCATGGCTTTGAGGGGCTGGAGCCTGTCCAGAGAAGGGAATGGAGCTGGGGAAGGGTCTGGAGCAGCAGGAGCAGCTGAGGGAGCTGGGAAAGGGGCTCAGCCTGGAGAAAAGGAGGCTCAGGGGGGATCTTTTGGCTCTGCACAACTCCCTGACAGGAGGGGACAGCCAGGGGTGGGCTGGGCTCTGCTCCCAGGGATCAAGGGGAAGAACAAGAGGAAAAGGCCTCAAACTACACCAGGGGAGGCTCAGGTTGGACATCAGGAAGAATTTCTTCACAGAAAGGGTGGTCCAGCATCGGAATGGGCTGCCCAGGGAGATGGAGGAGTCCCTGGAGGTATCCAAGGAATGCCTGGACATGGCACTCAGAGCTCTGGTGGTGATCAAAGGTTGGACTTGAGGATCTTGGAGGTCTTTTCCAACCTAAATGATTCTGGGATTCTGTGAAATGCCAGCAGCAAAGATTATCCCCTGCTTATCATGGAATCTCAAATCCGCAAGGTGCAGGTCTGATAAAAGCCATGGAGCTGAAAGATCCAATCCACCCTTCCAACGGCACATCCAGCCTGGCCCTGGACACTTCCAGGGATCCAGGGGCAGCCACAGCTTCTCTGGGAATCCTGTTCCTCACCACCCTCACAGGGAAGAATTTTTTCCCATATATCCAACCTAAATTTCCCCTCCTTCAATTTGATAGGCCGAGGGCACCAAGTTTGATGTGATGCTTGGAGCAGGGAAGGGCAGAGATTCCTGGAGGAGTTTCCAAGGATGTCCCAAGGCCTGGGGTCACTTTTTATACTTGCTGGGGACTATTAAACTGCAGACTAATTAGGCAGAAAGCACTGGCAACTGAAGAGGGTTAATTGGGACCTCCACAGCTTAGAAAAGTCAGGCTCCCACGCCTTTGTCTTTGGGTGGGACATCAGTGCCCCCCAAAATAAATCCAGAACCTGGTTTAAGGGACAAAGAAGATGAGGAGAAGGATTTCTTACTCTTTGCTGTGAGAATTCAGCCCTAAGACACATGCAGTGAATGCTTAATTTTTACTGCCTGGATAATCCAATGTGGATTAGGCCAGGCTTCATTTTGGCACTGAGGACAACCTCCCTGTCTCCCGGGCCTTGTTAACGCTTGGAAATCTGTCAGGATCACTGTTCTGGTGAGTGAACAAAGCTAAATAGCAGAAAGGTATTCTTAGGCCACAATGAGCCAGAAATAACTATTCCAAGGAATTCTTTTTCTGCACCAGACGTGTGGCACAGTTCCAAGAGCTGGCAAAGCCTGTCCCGCTCTCCAAAATGAGGATAAGGTTTATTCTCTCTGGTCTATAGAGGTTAAAGGATCATATTCCTTAAAAAAGGATTTAATTTACCACCTCTCAGCGAAATAAAAAGCACCATCTATAACACAATTACTATGTAAATACCCACCACCATTAATTAATTCAG
Organism: Parus major; assembly: GCF_001522545.3. Lineage (NCBI taxonomy): Eukaryota > Metazoa > Chordata > Aves > Passeriformes > Paridae > Parus > Parus major. The sequence goes on from NC_031769.1 coordinate 149,359,480, forward strand.
ACTACATCCAAATTTCTCCCTAATTCCCTGATTTTTTTCCAAAAATCTCTGAAGTCAGCAAGCTGTGGGGTCTTGGAGATGGGTAGAAACAACTGCACAGGGCCAGATGTTGGAGGTGTGGCCCTCATGGGCCAGGAACACTGAGAATTATGCTGTCTTCATCAAAATTTAGAAATAACCGCAGCCTTGCACCCCCCTGACAGGAAAACACCCTGGAAAGCCTCTCAAAGGCAGACCAGTGGGAACTGCCTCCTTTTTTCTGTCTCATTTCCATAAAAATCCAGCAGGACGGGGAAATTTCCTGTCCAAAAACAAACTTTTCACACACCCAGACAGAGATTCTAGATAAAAACCCCCAAAACGAGCACTGTATCCATTACCTATGTCCATTCCAAGAGCTGAGGAGCTCTCTCCCGTGATTTCTTCCCCTGGATATGAGGCATTCCTACCTTTAAAACACTCAGCTGTACTTTATCTAGGAGCAAACCTCACCTTGAGCTGCAAATAGCACCAAAGCCAGCACCACAAGGAGGGAGAACTTCATCTTCTCCCGGTCGTCTCCGCAGCCCAGGAAAAACACCCTCACCTGGGGACAGGATATAAATCTTCCCTGCCTTTGGACGGAGTGATGAGGAAGCCAACAATTTGGAAAGAGTGGGCAGGGATCATGGATTAGATGAGAGGCCAAGAATGCAGGTGGGTTGTTTTCTCACCTCGGCATTGCCTTCAGGCTGGGCTGGTGATTCCAAGGAGCAGTGAAAGCACTCTGGGAATTCACACCATTTATTTGGATTAATCCTTTAATTCCTCTCTGGTCAGCAGTGCTGCTGGTGTTTGGGTGGGGGTTTTGTTCTGATCATCGCATCTGTGGCCAGGTTATTTCCTTTTCTCCAAGGAAAATGGGAACAGTTGGCATAAACTAATGGAATTGTCTGGGTGGGTTATGACAAGTCCATTTCCAGGGTTAGGAGAACTCCCAACATTTGCAGTCAGGGTAAACCAAGCTGGATATTCACAAGGACAGGAAATGCATAACTTGGTTACCTACAAAGTCTGAAATCATAAAATCATCGGATGGTTTGGGCTGGAATGGACCTTAAAGACAATCTCATTCCCACCCCCTGCCTGACAGGGACACCTTGCAGGTGCCTCCAAGCCCCATCCAACCTGGCTTTGAACAATTCCAGCAAGGGTTAAAAATATCTTTGTCTCCTTTTCCATGGAGCATCTGATTTCTAGTCCTGCTCAATACCAGTCAGACAAAAATGTTATCAGTGTTTACAATTTCTCTGCATGAAAGGGGTGGAGATGGAGCTGATAACTTCAGCTTCCACCTGACTGCCTGTCCCGCTTGTGCTTCCAAGGAAAGAGCTATCAGGATGTTTAGTGCTGGAACATCAGCAGACATCTCCATGAATCACCAAGCCACCAAGGAGCAGAGAGGGTGAAGCAGGAGGAGCCCCTTGGAGTGAAGCCGCTTGGGCAATCGGGTGTCTGCATATCCCTTCCTTCTCCATCCTGTGGGAGAAGAGAGCGGAGACTGACACAGCCTGGGATTTAGGAGATGGAAAAGCAGAAGGGGCAGAGTCTCCAAAAACATGTGGAAGATGGATGTGGGTTAAAATGATTGAGGGTCAGCATGATTTTCTTGGTAGGAGCCAAGTGAGATGAGCAAAATTCCCTGGAACAGAGGAGATGCTCATCCAAGACATTCAGAATGTCCAGGGGGATCAATCACTGACCAAAGTGAAGGCCAGGATCACTCAGCCAGAGGAAGTTCAAGGAAACACCAAAACCCACCACATCTTCCTTTTCAAGGAAACAAAAGCTGGGAGAAATCTCGCAGAGAGCTTTTTTTGCTCAATTCACAGGTATTTTGGAGGTTTCTGACACCACAGACTCTGTTGACGTAAAACTGGATCAACAGGATGGGGAAGTCAGCCCAGATAACCCCAGGAGCAGCAGCCATTCCTCTCCCATGGATCTACACCTGGGTGTGGAGAGTATAAACCACATCTCTTGCCCAAGAGATGAAGCCGTGCCAGGCTCGGGGACTGCGTGCCCCGGGAATGTCGCAGGAGGTGTGTCAGTGCTGCCAGGTGTCACAAGGCAGTGACCAAAGGGCAGGACCTGTTCCAGGGAATTGGAATTGGCCAGCCTGATTCATCATGGCATCAGGGGTGACTCTTTGGGGGAGTCTGGAAGCCTGGGAAGCCAAGGCTCAGCATCCTGCAGTAGTGGGAGCACCCTGGAAAAGCTCTGTCCTCCTGTTTTCACCGGTTTTGACTGTTTGCGGGTTTTTTGAGGAAAAAGAATGGAAAAATAATTGTGTAACTCTTCAGTGTGATCAGGATTGTGGACTCCCCACCCCTAGAAATGTTCAAAGCCAGGTGGGATGGGGCTTGGAACAACCTGGGATCCTGGAAAGTGTCACTGCCCATGACAGGGGGTTGAAACAAGAGGGTCTTTGAGGTCCCTTTTAACCCAAACCATTCCATGATTAACATCTATTCCCTCAGTTCCAAGGACTGGTGACACAAATATGTCCTGCCTGACATAGATCCAGAGAGAAATCACCAAGTCCAAGGATTCCAATCTGCTCCTCGCTGTCAGCCAGAAGAGGATCTCCAAGGCCATGGGAAGTGGTCCACCACAGCTCCACTGGCAGGAGCGGTTTGAGGGACAAGTGGGACGATGGACAAAAGTACATGATGAGTCAATTCCCATTTTGGGGCTTGCTGGTGGCCCACTGAGCCAGATTTTTGGGAAGTTACCGTCCCAGCCTCGGATGATGTGTGAGGTGTGGCACTGCCATGGCTGGAATTTCCTCGGGAGCCTCAGGATGGTGGTGCCACCCTGGCTGGCCAACACATGGGAGCACGGAAGGCTTGGCTGGGTCAGGGCAAAGATCTGGAATAAAGGTGTCCCAGTATCCATGGGCTACAGCTGTGGCAGAAAATTCAGCTTTTCCAGGACCATCTCCAGCACAGAGGTCAAGAGATGGATATCAGCCTCTTGGGAATAATCCTTCCTTTGTGCCACCTCCTCTCTTTTATTCCAGGTATTCCACGGAGTAATGATGGTTGATCCATCCTAGAACCTTGCCAGGGAATGTGCCAACAATTAAACCCATTCATTAAATGTTGTGGATGCTGATCCAGACCAGGGACGTTCCTAGCAACTGTTTATTTCCCTATCTCAGGTTCATCCTTGGAGATCAGGCCCTCGCAGGCATTTGAATCACATCCTTCAGGATGAGAACTCAATCCTGGATTTTACTCTCGGCTCTGGAACACTGCACTGCACGCCTGTGTTGGTGCCACGGGAATGTGGCTTTGTTGGCCTGGCCTCTGGAATGTTCTGTCTGCTGAGTGTTCCTGGATGTAGAACAGAGACCCGAAGTCAAGGAACAGGGATCTGCTCATTTTTTGGGAGCCTTATACTGGGCTCTTCTCAAAATCGGCCTCGGAAAAGTATCAACACAAACCCAGTGACGAGGAAGGACAGAAACATCACAGATTGGCCTCATGGGGTCTATTCCATATGCTTCAGGACATATTCCTGTTATATGTCCTGAAGTTTTTACCCACTCAGCTTCCCTGTGGTCAGAGGGTGACACACCTGATCCCTTCTCAGGTGGCATCTCAGAAAATTCCCAGATAATTCCATCTATCCCTCTGTTCTGCCATCCCCCACCCAGTCCTAGTGCATCAGAGATTGCAAGATGGAATTGGTTCTCAGCTCCAGGGATATTCCAGCCCTAAATAAAACCCACTGAAGCAATTGCAGAGTCTTGCTTCCCCACCCTTCATTTTTTGTGATGTTTTTGAGGGAGAAAAAGGCCAAATATTCCAAAAATTCCATTTACCAGGAATGAAGGACACATGGCCCTGGGAGAAGAGGAACTGTGTGTGTTGAGCACCTCCCGGGTGAGTGACAGCTCCAGCTCTTCCCTTCCTCAACTCAGTGACAGTGAAAAGTGATTTTTCCCTTCCTCCTTTTTCCATCCCTTCTCCACAGGGATTTCTCTGTGCTGATCCTGCAAGGCTCATTCTTTGCACCCTGCTTGGTGGTGACCTGGTAAAAATCAGGACACCAAGGTGAGCTGTCACCACCATGCCCCTGACATAGACCCGGCCTCACCTCAGACCCTCACAGGCGCTCAGATTCCAGGGAAAACAAGAGGAGCTTGGAGTTCATCCCACACAGGTTTTGCATGTCAAATCATGGAAGGACTTGATCCTTGTGGCTGCTCCTACCAATCTCCCACACTTTTCCCCATTCCTGGGTGTTTCCATGGGGAAGAGACACTCAGGATCAGGAACCAAGTGTGGGTAACCCAGGGCTGGGATACACCAAGGCGCTGAAATCCTGAGAATTTTCCCTTTGGCTTCCTCTCTTCTAAGCAGGGCAGGGAAATGGTGCCCCAGGGCCATCCCAAATCCCTGGTTATGGATATTGCCTGATTTTATGGTGTCTCTGGGGCTCCTGTATTGCCCAAATCCCAGCTGGATCTGGATGAAGTCACAGAAAGGATTACACCTGTAACTGGGGGCATTAATGGGGGAATCCAACAGCCCTTGGAGCTTCCCTGGGGCTGGAATCACTGCAGAAGAGCTGCCATGGAATCTATACCAATAATAGATGGAAAATCCACGCACAGTTCCAAGGGCTATGGAACAGCTGTCCACACTTTTTAATTGTTAATGTGTTCCTCAGCCTGGTTTTGACCTGACCAAGTAGGACCATCCCTGAAAATCTCATATCCAAAATCCCAGACCTTCTCCAGAAAGGACACTGGAACAATACCACCAGAGCTGTAAATCCATTATTTTTAAAAGGCTTTTTTTCCCCATAAACCTTCTGAAATTTCCATCTGGCTGAGACACGCAGAGAGCTGGGGCTGTGCTGATATGGATTGGATCTTCCTCCTACTCACTTCCATTTGTTTTATTCCCTGTGTAATTCCATGAACAACCTGTTCCCAACCACCAGCCCTGCTGTGAGTCAGTTGTCTATAAAAAGAGAATAAACAATAAACATATTGGAATTGCTTTTTTTTTTTTAAATGGTAGATGCAGAGGGAATGTTTATATGAGCTTTTGGGAAAAAAATTCTTCCCTGTGAGGATGGTGTGGCCCTGGCACAGGTTGTCCACATAAGTTAGAATCCCTGGAAGTGTCCATCCAGGTTGGATGTAGCTTGGAGAAACTCTGGATAAGTGGAAGGTGTGTCCATGCACAGAGGATGAAACAAGACGAGCTTTAAGGTCTTTTCCAACCCCAAACCATTCCATGATTCTGAGGAATCAAGCCGGGACAAGAAGCTTACAAAGGCATTTCAAATACGCAGGCCAGATTTTTTTGGGAGCTGTGACAGCAGGAAGGAGAACGAAAACCAAACTCCAACCCAGCTCTTAATAATATATCCTTCTCTACTGATTTCCTAAATACCCCAGGATGAGGATTCCTGGATTTCTGTGGTGCTGCATCCCACCAGGAGAAACCACTCTGTGAAAACTGGGACCCCAGTTCTGATTGTCCACATGGGGTCAATCCTGGAGCCTCAGTAAGAGCTTGTTCCCAAAATCCACAGAAATCCATGTGGATTTCTCTCCTGTGACTCCAAAGAATATCCTAAAGTGGAAATGCGTTTCGAGGATCATCCGAGTCCTGCCTGCTCCAGGAAAATAAAGATTAATCCTGTGCAGAACAACAGGGGGAAATCTGGATAGAGGCTTTTCCATCAATTTTGATTCCTGCTTTGAAGACAACTCATAGAATCATGGAATGGTTTATGTTGGAAGGGACTTTGAAGATCATCTCAATCCAACCCCCTGCCATGGACAAGGACACTTTCCACTATCCCAGATCATTGTCCAGCCTGGCCTTGGACACTTCCAGGGATCCAGGAGCAGCCACAGCTTCTCTGGGCAACCTGTGCCAGGGCCTCACCCCCTTCTGTCACTCCATACCTTCCCTTCTCTCCCATTCCACATTTCCCCTCCTCAAGACCTCCAAGACTGAATTTCCCTGTTCTGTGTCCTTGGATCAGAGGCAAAAATCCTTCATCCTGCGCTGAATTATGGCTTGGTACTGCTATTTATACAAATCTACAGCTGCTCCACAGAAAGCTAAACAAAAGCAGGGCTAATTAGCCAGAGCCACTTGGTCAATTAGGAAAATTGCTTTTCCCACTCAGACAAGATTAAAAAAAAACCCAAAAGCCGCAGGCAAGGCAAGGTCTTGACAGGTCAAGACAAACTCAGTCTGACCAAATCTAAGGAGCCCCAATCATGGAAAAATTTATGTTGGAAAAGACATTAAAGATCATCCACTTTTACCCCTGCAATGGGCAGTGACAACTTCCATTTGTCCCTGGTTGATCCAAGCCCTGTCCAACCTGGCCTTGGACACTTCCAGGGATCCAGGGGCAGCCACAGCTCCTCTGGGAATTCCATTCCAGAGCCTCATCACCATCACAGACAATAATTACTTCCCAATATCCCACCTATCCCTGCCCTCTGGCAGTGGGAAGCCATTCCCTGTGTCCTGTCCCTCCATCCCTTGTCCCAAGTCCCTCTCCAGCTCTCCTGGAGCCCCTTCAGGCACTGGAAGGGGCTCTGAGGTTTCCCTGAATCCTTCCCTTCTCCAGGCTGGACATTCCCAGCTCTCCCAGCCTGGCTCCAGAGCAGAGGGGCTCCAGCCCTTGGAGCATCTCCATGGCCTCCTTTGGACCTTCTCCACATCCTTCTGATTCCAGATCTGGACACGATGCTCCAGGTGGGTCTCACCTGAGTGGGGCAGAGGAGTATCCATAGAAAATACCAAATTAAAGGGATAATGAACAACCCTGCCTTGAATTCAAAGAGGAAGACCTGGACTGAACAATTCTCTTTTCTATTTCTGGAATTTTATCTCCTGCTTTTGTCATTTTTGTGGTATTATTTTATTTTTTCCCCAGCAGAAAGGAGGGCCCTGTGAGAATGACCCAGCACAGCCCCTTGGAGGAGCTCTGTCAAATATGAGAACACAGAGGAAAATCAAACAAATAAAAAATAAATATAACTTTTTTTTTTTTTTAATCACAAAATGCAGCCAGGGTTTATGCAGCCTCAGTTCAGCCAGGTTTTTGCTGAAAGGGCCACACTCCAAAGCCTGCCCAAATGGCTGGAGGAAAAAGAAATGAAATTATGGCTATAGCCATCCAGTAGAGGGTCCCACAGGCAAAGGAAGAGAAGCCAAACTTAAAAAATAAAGGGATTGTGCCGAGTTCCTGAGCTTGGAAGGGCAGCCAGGCCTTCTGGGTCCAGTTTATCTCCCCTCACCACCTTCCACTCCCAGCCCCAGCAGAATTTGGGTTTGAGGACATTTGAGTTCATTCTATGCCTGTTTCTGTCTGAAATCCAGTGTTGGATCCAGGGATGCACAGGAGAGGGGTGGAAGTGGAGATTTGAGCCCTCCAGGGCTGCTTCCTGCACCAGGAATGAGCTCTGGGAAAATCAGAATCTGTTTCTGCCTGGGGGACAGCCCAGACTGGAACAGGAGCCCAAATTAAAGCTGTTAATTTCCACCCCAGTCTCCTCTACTTTGGGAAATCCAGCCTTCAGAAGCAGAAAATCCCAAAGAACCTTGAGAAAGAGATGGAAGAGATTCCACAGAATGAGCTCATTCAACTCGAAGTGACCCTGGGAAGGGGATTGGAGACTTCCTTGTTGTCCCATCCTGCCAGGAAAATTGTCTGCCCTGTTTCCAAGAGGAGAGGCAGCCTGAACACCACCTACACACCTGGAAACGCGGCATTTTTTGGGAAGGAATCAGCTGTCTGCCTCCTGCAACACAGGGCAATCCCAGGGAACCTCTGGAAGTTCCCACAGTCTGGACAGATGGCACATCACTTGGAAGAGGTATTTCGTTTTTGCTAGGACAGAGGGGAATGGCTTCCCACTCCCAAAGGGCAGGGGTGTATAGGATATTGGAAAAGAATTCTTCCCCGTGAAGGTGGTGAGGCCCTGGAATGGAATTCCCAGAGAAGCTGTGGCTGCCACATCCCTGGAAGTGTTCAAGGCCAGGTTGGATGGGGCTTGGAACAAGTCCCTCCACAGCAGGGGGACAGAATTCCATGATCTTGAAGGTCCTTTCCAACACAAACCAATCCAGGATTCCATGATCCCTCTTCCTTCCAGGCTCAAGGCAGCAGAAGGAATTTAGGAGCCTCGCTGCAGCTGGGAGAGCCTTTATCCCAAGGCTTTATTCCTGAGCCAAGCCAATCAAATCATAATTGCAACTTAATCCCAACTTGGATTAAGAACATTAATGAAATAAATTATTGGGATTTCTCCTGCCCCAGCCTGCAATGGCTCAGGAAAAAACGTCTGGAGAAGCCAATCTCAGAGCTTGGGACAACTCAGCTGAGCTTTTCCTGATTCTTTATTTTGTTCTGAGTAACAGAGGTGTCCCACTGGCAAAAAATAGGGATAGGACGAGCCAGGCTGGAAGTTACCCACTCATTCCTTGTGGGAGACCCAGGATGTGCAGCCATCCTCACCCCAGAGCCAGCATCAGCTCTCCTTCAACGGGTACAAACCTGAGATCCTGGAGTTTTATCCTTCCCTGGAATCCTTCCCACTGCCCCACATTAACCAGTTCTTCAGTTTTATCCCAAGGATCCAATTTCTCCCAGGTTGCTTTCCTTGGCATCAGCACTTCCTACCACGGGCTCTGGAGCTCAGGCTGATTTTCCATCCATCTGAGCCTGGCTGAGTGTGAAGGGACAGGAATCCAGGGAGCTCTTCTAGCACATGTTTTATTTATGCCAAACCACAGCCACGCTCTTGTCTCCCACTAAAAAAGGTTGGGAGAGGAAATTCACCGAGTTCAGAGACAGCAGCCACAGCCTCAAATATCCTTCCCCTTTCCTCTCAAGCTAACAAAACATTCCCTTGAAAGTTTCTGTTCTGTATTTCCCAGGTTTTTTCTCCTCATTTTTGCAACGTCAGACCTCACGGGAAGAAGGGCAGGGAGGAAAATCCCTCTGGAAATCCTTCACCTTTTTCTTCCCCAAAACGCCACAGGGGTTTCCCACGCTGCCAGGCCACAGGTGGGTGGTTTTCCCTTCATCCCATCACTCCAGGGACTGGATGCAAGGGAGAAGCAGCAGCAAACGCTCCATCACCTCCCCTTCCCTCTCAGCACCAATTAAGATAAGGAGAGATGGAATTTTGGCTGTTTTAAGTTTGAAATCATTAAGCAGATGAGAGATCAGCCAAGCAGAGCTGATGAGTTCCCTTCCCCAGAGTGGCTGAGTCACCATTCCTGGAGGGATGCAAAAGACATGGAAATGTGGCACTTGGGGACATTGTCTTGTGGTGAATGCAGCAATTAACAGTTGCACTTGATGAACTTAAAGGGCTTTTCCAACATAAAGGATTCCATGATTTAGATCATCTGATGGGCCAGGAGGGGAGGAGAGGAGCCCTGCCAACCTGAAACTACGGAATGTGGCTCTGGAAAACAGGAGGCTGATGAGGTTTTTTTTTCATCCATGAGGACCAAAAATCTGTTGGACACAGAGATATGTGAGAAGGTTCATGACGTGCACAGCTCTGGCCAATGGATTTTATGTTCCCAAATTTTCAGGATGCTGATACCAAAGCAAGGGTGGATCCCACTGGAGCTTCCAGCTGCTCCAACAGCTTCAGCAGGAAGAGGAAGAGCTTGTAGAGCCCCCAGCCATCCTCAGACAGGGGCACCAGAGGCACTGAATCCAGCTCTGGGATCATCAGCACAGGGATCTGGAGCCGCTGGAGCAAGTCCAAAGGAGGCCATGGAGATGATCCAAGGGCTCTGCTGTGGGGCCAGGATGGGAGAGCTGGGAATGTCCAGCCTGGAGAAGAAAAGGCTCCAGGGACACCTCAGAGCTCCTTCCAGCACATGAAGGGGCTCCAGGAGAGCTGGAGAGGGACTTGGGAGAAGGGATGGAGTGACAGGACAGAGGGAATGGTTTCCCACTGCCAGAGGGCAGGGATAGATGGGATACTGGGAAGGAATTCTTCCCTGGGAGGGTGGTGAAGCCCTGGCAGAGGTTACCCAGAAGAGCTGTGGCTGCCCCTGGATCCCTGGAATCGTCCAAGGCCAGGTTGGCCAGGGCTTGGAACAACCTGGGATAGTGGAATGTGCCCCTGCCCACGGCACGGGATGGAATTCCCTGATTTTTAAGATCTTTTCCAACCCAAACCATTCCATGATTCCTTGATTTTAAGTTCCAAGTCCCAGAACCTGGGGCTAAATGATGCCACAGAACAGGACAGGCTGAGGAGGGATGGAGTTGCTGCCTTTAACAGGGACAATTACGGAGCTGTGTCCAAGGATAATCCGGCTCTGCACCAAGGACAAGCAGCCGCTTCCAAGACACACCAAGGGAAACTCCAAAAACTCCAACCAGACATAGGGAAGGAAAAGCTTTGACAGTGATTCATTTCCAAAACAATGACCCTGAGAGACTGCAGAGGAATCTCCCTCCACAGAAACATTGAAATTAAAACCCTGAATGACCCAGCCAGAGCCGAGTCTCTTCTGAGAGAGTTGAACTCCAGCCCTCCAGAGACCCCTCCCAACCCTGCATTTCTGGGAAGAGTCTGGGAAAGAGCAGCAGATACCAAAGCAAGATAAGAGGAACTTCTCACCTCTTTCTCCCACCCCTAAATTTATCTTCTCCAACAGCTCCTCCATCAATGCCCAGGGCCATCAGCGTAGGACATCCCCAGGCTGCAGTATGGGAACAAACTTCCCAGCCCTCACATGGGGTTTTTTTGGATTTTTCCATTTGTTTGGGAGGTTTTTTTTTGGTTTATTAAAGATTATTATGTACCTAGAACACCCCTAAACTGATCCAGTACCAGCCTGAACAGTCATCTTTGTCCCTGGTAGATTTTTGGGGAGCTCTCCTCCCACCCACAGCGATTAAAAAAAAAGGCATTTATGAAAAGCAACTTAGGCAACCAAGAAGTCACAGGGGAAGGTGTCATTTCTGGTTTTGTCACAAACCACAAGTTCCCCTTTTTAAATAAAAAGGGGAAGTCATCACAATGGAAAAAATGCTAAACTTTTGACTTCGAATTTCACCAAATGCTGTCATGGTCTTGGGTTACCAAAGGCATCAAACGCAGGTTTTGCTCTGCCTACATCATCATAGAAAGCTGGAAAAGACCTTTAGGATGATCAAGTCCAACCATCATGTTCATCACAAAACCATATCTTCAAATGCCATTTCCAGAAGTTTTTTTGAGCACTTCCAGGGATAAAGATTTCAGAAAAAACATTGGAAAAATGGAGCTGAACCCATGCCTGGAAAGGGCCAAAGTGAGGAGGGGTCAACTGAGAACATCAGCATTGCTTGGAGCCACCAAATTGCCCCAAATTATTGGGGTGGGAGAGGGATGCTCCTCTCTGGGACAGGAGTGTGATCCTGCTCCACGGGGTTCTGAGCAGTAGGAAAAGCTCCTGGACATTGGGCCATGGGAAATGTCTATGGAATATTGCCAGAAACACTTGGAGTCCTGCAGGAAAAACAGGGTGAGGATGGACATGACCATTTGGGACAGCAACGACCCAGCCTTTCTGGAATTACTCCTTTATTTTATAGGATCCCAGAGTGGTTTGGATTGAATGGAACCTTAAAGCTCATCCATGTGCAGGGACATCTCCTGCTATCCCAGGCTGCTCCAAGCGCCCCACCCAACCTGGCCTTGGAAACTTCCAGGGATGCAACACCCAGAACCACACACGGAATGAGTTTCAAAAAGCCTCCAGTCATGGATACTCAGAAAAAAAATAAACCACTCCCAGTTTTAATGAAATGCATTCCAAGACCTCCATTTCCAACCAAAACAGCAACAATTTCAACAGGAGAATGAGTGGAAATAAACACATGGGAAGCACCAGGAGCTTTGGAATACGGAGCCCTGGACAGCAGCCCTGAGGTGCCAGAGGGTTTTCCTGCCAATGCAACAGCTTGCTCACACCTGGGATTCTCTGGGATGTGGGAATTCTGCCAGGAACGTGCTGATAACTGCCTTTTTTGGGATGTGGAAAGCAGCCAGCTAAGCAGCAAACACAACCAATTTATGCTGTTAATCCCTGCCTGCTCCATTCCCAGAGTGGGAAGGATGATGCCAAAGGTGCCATCCCAACACAGGAGCAACTCCAGGAATACTGGTCACACATCCCACAGAGCCTGGCCCAGCATTATCCCATTTCCTAGGAGATTCCCCATTTCCTAAACCTCTGGACAGTTCAGTTCCTGCGCTGGATGCAGGAGATGAGCCAGAGCCAAGTGAAGAAAATAAGGAAATACACATGGCCTCAAGTGAGAGGTCCTCTCCCAGACAAAAACTGAACCACATGGGGCTTAAAATACACTTTGCTCATGACCAAAACTCAGGTGAATTTTAACCCCCTGCAACGTGAAACTGCTTTTAAATCCAACATCTTCCCTTCTGCCTTCTCCTGACATGACACAAATTCACTCCCACGTTTTTTCCATTTAATATCCCTGCAATTGCACAACTTTCTCCTCTCCTGGAGGTGAAAGGGCACAAAGTCCCCCAAAATGTAAAACCATGAGATTTTTGACTTTCCCCCCAGTGTATCCCTAACCCAATCCTGGGTTTTATATTGCAGTTCCTCATTTTTCTGCTGTCTTGTTTATCAGCACAATTAAGGCTCTTATTTAATCTCCTTCCAAGACTCCAGAGGAAGAAAGAAAAAAATCCCATGTATTTGGCAACTCTGAAGATGAATTAAGAGCTCCCAAAGTCCAAAATCCCAATCAGAATTACCTGTTTCAACTGCAAATCCAGGTGTTTGGTTTTCCATACAAAATACAAAAGGCACCACATTCAGACAACCCTCAGCCCCCAGCAGCAGCAAATTAAAAAAGAAAAAGCTTCCCAGCAGCACCAAATGAGCAGGATTTGGAATTTAACGTGGAAGGCACCACCTCAGAATTCAAAGTCCTCGCCAGCCATGGCGATGGCCCAGGCAAACTTCTCCCTCTGGGTCTTGTTGTAGATCTTCTCGATAGGAATCCCAAATTTCTTGCACCTGTACAAACCACAAGACACCAGTGGGGACCAGTTATCCCACAGCCTCCTTCCTACTACAGGCCTGGAAGTGTCAAAGGCCAGGCTGGATGGGGATTGGAGCAACCTGGAACAGTGGGAGGTGTCCCTGCCCATTGCACTCCACAGATTTTAAGGTCCTTTCCAGCCCCATCCCATGATTTCACACCCACGATTTACCAAGCCACGCTAATCCTGGGATCCAGGTAGTTCAGCTTGGATGTGCCCAGAGCTATTTGCTTGTTCTCCTCCTTGTCCGTGGCCTGGATGTTCAGCTTGGCCAATTGCTCCTCCAGCCTCTTCAACAGCTTCTTCTTCTTCTCCACATTGCTGAGGGCAGAGAAGGAACAACACAATGTCCCAAAGCCCAGAAATTCCCTGGAATTGCAGAGTCCAAGGGGCCTTTCAGCACTAACTCATTTCTCAAGGGCTTGGATCTGGTGAGGTGCTTTTTTAATATTAAAAATTAACAATAAAATGGAATTTCCACCACCAGAGGTGGGCAAACAAAATTCAGCACCCTGGAATGGGTTGCCCAGAGGAGCTGTGGCTACCCCTGGATCCCTGGAATTGTCCAAGGCCAGGCTGGACAAAGTTTGGAGCAACCTGGGGGAGTAGGAGGGGTCCCTGAAGGGAACCATCCACAAGATCCTGATCATCTTCCAAACTTTCATGGGACAAGAAGGACCCAATCCCAAACATGGGCATTTCTGTTCTGACAGGATCCATGAGTCCTCTGGATCCCTCTTCAAGAGAGGATTCCAAGGAAAAGCCACTCACTCTTCTGCTTTGGCATCGTTTTTGTCTTTAAACTCCTCTTCAGCTTTTTTCAGCTCTTCCTGGGCTTCCTCCACTTGTTTCTTCTTGGCGTCAATCTGTGAAGGTGAAAAAGTCAGACAACACTTCCAACCGCCCTGAAAGTTTCAGTTTCCTCCCTCTTTTCCTTCACACACCATTCCTCAATTTCTTGAGGAACCCTACTTCCCCATATTTCCCTGCAGCATTTTATGGGCTCAAACTTTTTTTAGCATCTTCTAAAATATCATCCAGGCCCAGGTGCCACAAATTCTTGGAGCTCCTAAATCTGTTCATCTTCTGCACCTGCCTGAGACTGAGGGACTTGTGACAGCACCAGAGCCCTCAGAAAAGCCCCAGTCCATCAATAGGGTGTAAGCAAAATCTGAGGACAATTAAAAGTGGTAATTTATGGTATTTTCAAGCTGCTCCTCCTACAAGAAAGACAGGAAAACCTATTTCCCTGATCTTGATCCAGCTGGGACAGAGATGCCATCACAAAAGGCCTCCAGCTTGGTTTGAGGACAGAGAGCTTTGAAAAGTGCTCCAAATTCATAAAAACTCACCCAAATTCTGTGCCAAGCCGCTTCCTCCAGCATTTGAGGTCACCACATCCCTCCCCACCCCTGGGTTGCAATCCACTATTCCCAGGACATTCCCTGATGTTCTTGACCAAGGTGATTCCTTCAGACATCACCCCAGCCCAAAAACAAAACTCAGAGACCAGATTAGGTCTGGGACCTCTCAGCTGGGTCTGTCTCACCTTTTCCTGGAGGACTTGCATGGCCCTGGCAAAGGTCTTTGGTATGGACCTCTGATGGTTGCACAGGATGGCCACGGCGCGGTTGGCCCGGTTGTAGGACAGGAGTTTTCCTGCAACGTTGTCTTCAGCTGGAAAGAAACGAAAACATCACTCTGACTCCATTCCAGGAGCCGGGAAAAGCAGGGAATACAGCAGAAGGAAAGGCAAACAAGTTGCCATCACATTCTCTCTCCAGGGAGAGCAATAATGGCTGTGGGAATTGGGGAAGGACAGCTGAACATCACAATCTGATGCTGTGACTCATCCTTCCCATCCTTCCTTGTGCCTCCCAAGGAGGCAGAAATAGCGCAACCAACCAGCAACACAAGGAAAAGAGGGGAAAATATTCCCATCCTGGCCATCAGTCAGTCAGAGCATCCCTGAGTTCACCGCTTCTCACTTACCAACATCCCTGACTTGCTGCTCACACCCCCATTTGTTACTCCCACCCCGCTGTGTGAAGCATCACCTGCCCAGGTGGGACATGGGCAGTTTTAGGGATCCCAAGAATGGACATTCCTGAGCCCACCATGCTCTTTGGTCCCCCCCATGCTCTGCTGATACCACAACCACTGGAACTCACGGTTGGTGAGGGCTTTGAGCTGCTCCTGCAGGGTGATGGAAGCGTTGTAGGTCCTGAAGACTTTGGCGGTCAAACCATCCATGAGGTGCTGGAGGTGTTTGTTCAGGAAGTTTGTCTGGAGGAGGGAAAACAGGGAAAAGTGTAGGGGAAGTCACAGCAGGAGCTCTAGTGACCGGAAAAGGAGGAATGGCTTCAAACTGACAAAGGGTTTGATAAGATATTGGGAAGGAGTTCTTCCCTGCAAGGCTGGTGAGGCCCTGGAATGGAATTCCCACAGAAGCTGTGGCTGCCTCATCCCTGGAATTGCTCAAGGTCAGGTTGGGTGGAGCTTGGAGCAACCTGGGATAGTGGAAGGTGTCCCTGCCCTTGGCAAGGATTCAGAATTTGACAGTCTTTGGGATCCCTTCCTACCCAAACCACTCTATGATTCCACAAAGGAAGAGAACAAGCAGAAGCCAGGACTCTCTTTTTAAAGATCTCTTTTTAGACCATTTTCTGCCTAAGCCACCAAAATTGGGCATTAACAAAAAATTAAATCCTGCAGCTTGTAGAGATACTTGTGGGGTCAGGTCATCATCTACCCAACACTGTTCTAAAATTCCACCTAAATCCACCAAAAAAAATCTCTCTGGAAGTCAACAATTTCTGCCCATCCATGTCCAATAGGACATACATAGGCACTTGGGGACATGGTTTAGTAGTGGACCTGGCAGTGCTGGGTTAATGCTTGGATTTGGTGGTCTTAGAGGTCTTTTCCAAACAATCATTCTTGATCTCACACCCAATATCACATCCCTGTCCAGCAGAGAACGTGAGTCTGCTTGTCAAACCCACATCCCATCCCAATGAAGGCGAAGGAGGCAGTTTGTCCAGGAGAGAAGGCAGCACATCCCTCCAGCAGCCTCTCCCACTTCTGTGGAGCCCTAATGAGGCATAAAAGCATCATAAAGCTGAGGTCTGGTACCTCCAGTAATTCCCCAAAATGTGGGCAGAACTTCCCAGGGTCCAAAAAGCCCACGTGGGTGAGTTGGAGGAGGGGAGGAGCAGGATTCAGCTCCTCAGCAGGGACACAGGGAAGCAGAGACACTCCAGAGTGCAGAAAGAGGTTGGAAAACCTACAGGGTGTTCAGACAGTGACAACAGTGTCCCCCTGGAGAGCCAAGGGGTCAAATAAGGCAAAGGGATGACCACCAAAGGTGGCCAAGGGTGTCATGGTTTGGCTTCAGGGCCACCAGTACTGTTGGGAAAGCTTCAAGGTGACAACTCACAGAGAGCTGGTCAAAGAGGTCGTCGGTGGGGTCCTTGTTCTTCATGAACAGCTGCAGGTTCTTGAACACCTGAAGAGGAGGAAAGGACAGCCCCGGTCAGGGCTAAGGAATGAATTGCTCCCAGACATCTCCCTCATCTCTCTCTCCTCCTCCAGATGGACTCTGATTCACCCTTGTGTTGGCACATCCCACCAACCTTCTCAATTTCAAGGTGCCACTGGGTGTTCCCACCCCACATTTCCCATCTCCAACATTCCAGTCTCTCCACAAAGACCATTAAGATCTTCTTTCCCATGGGCAAAGGAAAATCATTCAATATAAATGGAGACATCTCAAGTCCTGATGCTCATGAGATAATTGAGGATGCTCCAGCAAGAGGTGGGACTTCTCCCTTGTGGTTCATAGGGTAGAACAACCTTGGAAGTTCTATCCCAAAATTTCTTCTGTTCTCCAGGGTTAAAGCACACCTTGGTAGCAGGTTTTGTACAGAAATTTGTGACTGATAAACACCGAGGGAATCCAGATAACCAAGCACTTCCTTTATTCCTCACTCACCTGCTTTTCCACGGACACTTTGTTGTAGTAACGGATGGAGTCTTTCCCAAGGAAGTCGAACTCCACCACGTGCTCCTGCCCATCCAGTTGGGGGTGCAGCTGGATGTGCTCCACACGCAGGGAGCAGCAGCCAACTGTGTCCGCCGTCTCCCCTTCCTCCTTCTCGTTCCCAGCTCGCAGGGCCAGCTGGAAGGAAATAAGGAGTCATCCATCCCATGCCATTCCACCCCAATCCCCCTTTCCCAGGTTGTTAAAGTGGATCAGGACTAGAGGAGATCGGACCATCTCCACCTATGGATTCATAGAAGGATTTGGAAGGGACCTTGAAAATCACTTGGTTCCAACCCCCTGCAGTGGGCAGGGACACCTCAATAGAGACTATTTTCATCTTCCACACCTCTGGAAATATTTGAATCCAGGCTGGATGGGGCTTGGAGCCACCTGGTCAAGTGGAAGGTGTCCCCACCCATGGGAGAGGGTTGGAATGAGATGATCTTGAAGGTCCCATCCAACCAAACCATTCCAGGATTCCATAATGATCCCTAGATTCTGCATATGGAGCCACCCTGGGTCACAGAACCAGCAAACGCCAGAAGCTGCACAGTGGGGTGGATGAGGGAAGTGAATTCCCAACTTCCACGTGGATGGGGAACTGGGATGAGGCTGTGGATACCTTATCAATGAAGTAGAGGGCCACTGCTCTTTGCCTCTTCTTCATCTCCTTGGATTTCCAGTCTCTCCTGTACTGAGCCCGGATTGTGTGGACAACATCCTTCAGGCGCCGAGCCACCTCGTATTTCTGCCAGTCCTTCTCCCCCTGGAATGGGAAACCAGGATAATTCCTGTTCCATGCCCCATCTTTATTCCACCCTTACCTGCTCTGGTCAATCAAATCCTGCTCTAGAAACACCTCCAGCATCTAAATCCTGCTCAAACCCCATTGTTTTCTTGGGGAAAATCTGTGAAGAGAATAAACTGGAAAAAAACCAGCCCGTCCAGGGTTTCTGTGCCCTCTGCTGGCCACGTTGGATCTGGATCCCAGCCAAGTCAAGGTGTTCTCCACCAGCCAGAGCATGGAAAAAGACCAAGTGGTCAAACCATGGCCAAAGGTGGCTCCTTGGACACCAGTGTGGACTGACAGAGCACTTGCTCAGTTGTGTCCACCTGGGCAGCATTCCCACTTTCCTTGAGCCCTTGGAAATAGCCTCAAATCCCTTTTCTCTTCCCACAGAGTTCAATCCCTTCTCTTCCTACCCTCCACTTCCTGGTATAAATTAAGCCAGCTCTGGTCCCTGTGGATCTTCTCAGCCCCTGTGGCTCCTTTCAGCCCCTGACTGGCTTCCAGCAGCCTTTCCTGGACACACACGAGCAACGTGGCCCCAGGATGACTCTGCCAGGAGCAACCCTTTCCTTGGGATAAGTTTGATGCCTTACAATCATCTGTCCCTTCCCTCTCAAATTTATCCACTTTTAAAAGTAAAAAAAAACAAAAAAAACAAAAATATTTGTTGCTATTCCACATCCTGTCTTTCCCAGATTTTTTCACCTCACCAAGGGCACCATTCCAACCTTCAGCTTGGAGCTGGGATTCAGCATGATGTACTTCAAAGTGTTCTGGATGTTCTCTGTCCACGAAGCCAGCCAGGTGACCGTGTTGTCAAAGCGCACCTCCTTCCACTTGTGACCTTCTGGGGGCTCGGGAATCTTGGAATCCCTGCGGAGAGAGCAGGATTAGAGCTCTTGGACCATGAAGAACAAAGTTTTCAGTGAGCCAAGGATGATCACCACATTGAGAAAACATGGAATCCACCTAGAATTACTCCACAAAATGGAATTATTAAAGTTGGAAAAGTCCTCCAAGATCGAGTCCAGTCATGAATTGGCACTGCCATCAGCACCAAACCATGTCCCCAAGTGCCACATCAACACAGCTTTCACATCCCTGCAGGGCTGGTGACTCCACCACGGCCCTGAGCAGCCTCTTCTAGTGCTTGACAATAATTTCTGTGGAAAAGTTTTCCCTAATATCCAACCTAAAGCTCCTCTGGCACAACTTGAGACCATTTCCTCTTCTCCTACAATTTTTTTTTCTGGAAGAAGAGACCAAGCCCTATGTGGCTCCACCTTCCCGTCAAGGAGTTGTAGAAGGTCCCCCACTCTGAGCCTCCTTTTCTCCAGGCTGAGCCCCTCCAGCTCCCTCAGCTGCTCCTGGTGCTCCAGACCCTTCCCACAATCAGGAATTTATCACTTGGATGCTGGGAACAGGAGGAAAACTTGCTGGACTGATGGGGGATGTTTTAAATCAAGGTCTTCAAATGGGTGGCTTAAGACCAGACCAGCTCACAGAACTCAGAGGGGAAAAGACTCTCAGGATATGGAAAACAGGGATTTTAGAAGATGGAAAAACCCCAACTCTGGGCAGAGGAAGCCCCAAGAGCTCAGTGCTTTCAAGGACAGCCCACCTGCTGCAGTTGATGATGACATCTTCGGGCATGATCCTCTTCTTCAGCATCCCCATTTTGGGGTGCTCCCCACGGCCACGGAAGAGCCCTGGAGGTTCTGTTTTGAAGTTGCCAATCTTCTCCCGGTGCCCATCCATGATGCAGTATCCATATTCCTCCTGGATCTTATCCGCCTCCTCCTTCAGCTTCTGAAACCAGGACACCACAAAAAAACACAGAATGGTTTGGACTGGAAAGGATCTTTAACACTCCAGCCAAGAAGTTTAAGAGGCCATCATTCCCTTGGCAAAGTCCACAATCCTCTGGACAGGGAAGGACTCCATGATCCAAGGATGACTGGCACCCTGCAAAGCCATGGAATGTGCAGGATCTGCTGACAAAATTCAGGAAGAGGCAGGCAATGGCCATGGAGACAGATCTGGATTAAAGAAGTCCAAGCTCAGAGCACGACACCAGGAAAGACAACAATGAAGAGCCAAAATTCCCAAAACATGTCACAGGAACCAGTTCCTCACCTGCTTCTCCTCCTTGGGGAGCGCCTTCCGGGCCTCATTTTTGTCCACAAAATATTTGTGGATCTCCCTGAAGTCACATTTGTCCAGGTCCTTGATTATCTCTTGCTCCTCTGAGGTCATTTCCTGGGAAAGAGAGGAGAGGGGCTGGGAAAAGCCAGGAGGCAAAACTAATTCCACATGGAGCTGCTGCTTGTGCCTGTCCTTGGAGAAGGGAATAGAGACCCACATTCCAGTTCTTTGAAAAAAGACAATTCAGGGGTGGAAGAACCCAATATGGAAAAAAAAATCCCCAAACAGAACTGCAGGGACAGCACCAAATGTTTCTGGGAGGTGGAAACATTCCCTAGAAAGAGTTTTGTGTTCTTCTGGGATCAGAGGTCATTCCTTTGTTGTCCCAAACTGGTTTTGGAGCTGTTTGCAAGATCCACCACCTGTACCCATCACTAAAACTAAGAGGGAGCACAGAAAGCAAATCCCAGCCCAAACCCACAAAAAACAAGGAAATAAATCAGGATTTAGAGCCTCATAATTATAAATAAGGAACAAATCCCCCCATTCCCTCCATCCCACACCACAGCCAGGGGCTGATGGGTTTGATGGACATCAAGGAGCGCTCCCAGGGAACGTACCTTCCTCCAGTCATGGAAGAAGTTGTTCTGGAAGACCTCCTTGGTGGTGTACTCATGATCCAACATTTTGGCATAAAATGTGGCAATTTCCTCCGTGGCCAGGCTCAGCTTCAAGGGTTTTCCTGGGAAAAGAGAGGCAGGGACACCTTCCACTATCCCAGCTTGCTCCAAGCCCTGTCCAACCTGGAACATTTCCAGGGGTGGGGCAGCCACAGCTTCTCTGGGCAGAATCTTGGATTATTGCTTAGATTTTTCTAAGGATCTTGGATCACTTCTTGGAGGCAAAGCCACCATCCCCTCCTGAGCTCTGGCTGGAGAAATATAACAAAACCAAGGAATATCTTGACTCATCCTAGGAATTACTTGGAAATAACTTTTTTTTTCAGGAAAAAGTCCTCTGCAGATGTCCAGGGAATGGTTGATTCCTACTTGAACCACCATTTTTTGGTATTTCTGGACTGAAGGGAATGAAGCCTTGGAGCAGCCCCATGACAACCCCCACACACCAACTCATCCGTGAGCCCTTCCTGCTTGGGGTTGTTACCAAACACTTTTCCATCCAAGAACGGTGACATTTTTCGGGGAAAAAGTCAACATCAAAGATCCCAAAGTCACCAGCCCAGATCCACAACACCTCAAAGATCACAGAGAAGGTCTAAAGCCTGTCAAGGCTTCTCCTCACGGAGCCAAAATCCCTGAGAGCCCCATGGATGTCCCAGCAGTGCCCTCCGGTGCTGCCAGGCACCCTCTTGTCCCAAAAGTGGCCTTTTTCCTACAAAAAAATTATGGAAAATCCCAGGGAACTGAGGAACACCGAGGGAATGTGATCCCTTTCCATCTCCAGCTTCCCTTGGTTGACCCCCCAATGTCCTTCTTTCCCCCCTCCCTTTGATCCTTCAGAAATGAGCTCAGGGATGAACTGAGAGCAGGGAATGGCAGGAAACCCAGTGGGAATGCAGGAAAACACAGAGGCAAAATTTGGCTATTGGATCTGTCCTGCCAGTGACACCCTGAGCTGCTCTAAGGTGATGTGAGGTGACCCTGGGGACATCAGGATCTTGGAGCAACCCTGTCAGATCCCTGGATGTGTCAGTCACTGAGGCCATGGATCAGTAAAATCCCGTTTTTTCCAGCTTGTGGGAAAACACGCATGAGCTGACAAAGCTCAAACCCAAAATGCAGCTTAGTGAGCAAAAACAGCCATTAGGATCAGCTCCCCCAAATCCCCGTAATTCCAGCCACGTGTAAGATCCTCCAGCTTTAAACCATGGTTTTTCCAATGGGATATTCATCTTCCCCAAGGAGAGGGCACCACCCCAAGCCCCAGATCCCATCGCAGCCGCACCATCATAATAAAACTGCACATCCTCGGGCAGGGGCTCGTAGAGGGGCACAAAGTAGGGCCCCCGGTGCTCCAGCTGCATCCATTTGACTCCATCTTCCTTCTTCTCCTCTTCCCACCTGGAATAGACACACAGGAATCCATAAGAATATCCCAAATCTGGCATCTCCCCCCAAGGTCACGCTGGGGAAATGCTCAGAGCAATGACAGCTGGCCCCAAATCCATGTGAAATCCCATTTTTTCTGCTGCTGCCTCAGTTTCCCTGTTCTTTAAAGCAAGGAAAACTGGAATGGAATCCATGAAATCGAGGTGTGGTGACATGGAAGAACTCAGGGGGAGAGTGAAGAGATCCTAAAAGCCACCTCCTTCCAACCTCTTTCCATGGGCAGGGATGCCTTCCACTAACCCAGGTTGCTCCCATCCAATCCAAGGAATATTCCCAGGGATGGGGCAGCCAGGGCTTCTCTGGGAAACCTGGGACTCATAAATATTTATAACTTTGATTTTAATGCAAATAAGATCCTAAGGAATCTTCCCCCTGCCGGAGCAAATGGGATTTTAAAGCCACTACAAGTTTTGTGAGGATTTTAAAAAAAAAACCCACCAAAACAAAAAACAAACAAAAAAAACCATCAGCAATAAAAATTCCAATAGAATTCAATTTTAAAATTAGAAAAATAATGTCCAAGAAGTCCAACCGGAAAAGCAGGACTCTAAAAAGAGGGATAAAACCACAGGTTAGGGTCAGAGGAAAAGCGCTGGTGACAGGACCAGCCAGGCTGGCACTGGCCCCTTAATCCCAGCATCTCCAGGAAAAAATTAAAAAAAAATAAAATTAAAAAAAAATAAAATTAAAGCCATAGATTTCTGGGAAAACACAGCAAGATTCCATACGGAGAAAGCAAAATTCCTCTTTCTCGCTCAGCGGTGCCCCGGAAGTTATTTGTGATTTTTTTTCCCCTCCCCATGGGAAGCAGAGCGTTATAAATCCACGGTATCCAAAAGTGCGTTTTGCTATAAAAAATAGAGGAAATTAAACAGTCGAGGAAAACCAACACAGTCCAGGAATTTGGGCTGAAAGCATCGGAGAACGGCATCGCCAGGATCATTTTGTGATCGTCTCTCTTCCCGAAATTCTGGCATCCCAAATCCCTGCAGAGGATCCCCCGCACTCACCTTCAGAGCCCCC
Organism: Parus major; assembly: GCF_001522545.3. NCBI lineage: Eukaryota > Metazoa > Chordata > Aves > Passeriformes > Paridae > Parus > Parus major. The sequence continues at coordinate 149,382,741 of NC_031769.1, forward strand.
CGAGCCCAGCCAGAGGCAAAGGACGGCGACACACGGGAATTTCCTGATGGGAAATGTAGTCGTGGATGTTTTTTTGGGATAGAATTCCTACGTACCAGCCTCTCTCCTCCGTGCCGGGATCCAGCCATTCCAGACAAAGCATTGATTAGGGGAAAAAATATATAAAATCCTACTTTTCACGTCACCCTGGATCCTTCAAGGGTCACCTCAGAGCTCCGGGTATCCATAGATATCCCTGTCTGGGATAATGGCTCCTCCCAGATCAGGCTTTGCTACAGGGTCCCAAAAAGCATCCCAAAAATCCTCCCGCCCTGTCCCGGACCTTGGGGACATCTGGGAGAGAGTGACACCAAGTGGTTAAAATCGCACTGCCAGAAAATAATCCAGCAGCCACATTATTCCACATCTTTTCCTATAAAATACCTGCCTGGATCATCCCAAATCTGCTGGAGAAGGAAGTGGGGAAGGAATTCAGCCCCTGTACAATTCCCTGGTGCAGGTGCTGCTGTCTTGGAATTATTATTATTACTATTATTATTGTTATTATTATTACTATTATTATTTCCTTCCAATAATTATGAGCTTCTCCTTTCCCAGGACAGGCACCAGGAAAATCATTGGAGAAGAAATAAATATTAGAAATAAATATAAAAATAATAATTATACAAATTCTGCTGTGCATTCAGGACCTTCCCTTATCTCTCACCCATTTCCAAGAGTGCTGAGTTCAAGGCTCAAGGAAATACAGGAAAATAGCCAAAAAGCGGGAATTTTCACCATTTTGCCCCACAAAATATAATTAAAATCCCAGTTCCAGGGTTAGACCTGCCAAAGACATGCTGGAATTTACCATTTCCATTTGTTTTCCGCCTCTTTTTCTTCTTCTTTCTGTTTTTTAGTCTTTTTTAGGTTCTTTTGTTCTTTTTTTTCTTCTTTTTCTTCTCCTTCCTTAGATTTCTCTTTCCCAGTTTTCCCGGGGGTTTCCTCCTCTTCACTCTTTGTCTCTTTTGTCTCCCCCTTTGGCTTTTTCTTCTTGTTTTTCCTTTTTTTCTCTTTCCCTGAAACATCTCCCTTCCCTTCATCCTCCTCCTTCACCTCCTGCCCCATCCCTGCACTCCCAGTCTCTCCCAATCCTTCCTCCCCTTTTCCATCCACCTCTTCCTCCTTTATTCCTTTTCCATCTCCACTTCCCTTTCCCACCCTCTTCTCCTCTTCACCTCCCACTCCTTCCTCTCCCTCCTCATTTTTCTCCATCTCTTGCTCCTCTTCCAGCAATTTTTCCTTCTTTATTTTCCTCTTTCCCACCTTTTCCATCCCCTTCACTTTCCTTTTCCTGGGCTTATTTGCTTTCCCTGTCTCCTGCTTTTTTTCCCCATCATCCCATCCCTGGCTGCTGCTGCGTCTCTGTCTTTTGGCTCTTCCCTGTCCCCCTTCCCAATTCCTGCCCTCATCCCCCTCAGTGCCATCCATCAAATCCTCAAATTCATCCTTCCTCCCCCTTTTCCTCTTCAATCCCTTTTCCTGCTTGTTTTCCTCCTGTTTCTTCCTTCTTTTCTTCTTCAATCCCTTTTCCTGCTTGTTTTCCTCCTGTTTCTTCCCTATTTTCCTCTTTGATCCCTTTTCCTGCTTGTTTTCCTCCTGTTTCTTCCCTATTTTCCTCTTTGATCCCTTTTCCTGCTTGTTTTCCTCCTGTTTCTTCCCTATTTTCCTCTTCAATCCCTTTTCCTGCTTGTTTTCCTCCTGTTTCTTCCCTCTTTTCCTCTTCAATCCCTTTTCCTGCTTGTTTTCCTCCTGTTTCTTCCCTCCTTTTTGTTCAGGGGCTTGGGAATCCTCTTCCTGCTGTGGGGTAGGGGGATCCAGCTCCTTCTCCCCCGTCTCCCTCACAGCTGTGAGCTCCACATCCCTCTCCAAAGGATCTCCAGAGGGGGATGCAACCCCACCAGCAACACTTCCACTTGGGAGCTGTGGGAAAGCAGGAATAAGGGAAGAGATGTTGGGAAAGGACAGGGGTTGTCCCAAATCCCAAGTGAAGGAGGAGGAGATGCAGGATTAGGTCTGGGATTTCCCCCCAGTTTCCCTACCCCGATTCCATTCTGGGTCTCCAAGAGCTGCTCTCCCACTGCAGGTCCTGCTCTCTGGGATTTGTCCTGGGATCTACAACGACATCACAGCCAGTTCTCACCACCAGAATTCCCTTCTTCCATCCCAAATTAGGGAATTGCTCCCTCGTTTCCCTCCAACCACGGCAGCACCGCAGATGGAGACGCCCCGAGGCAGCAGGGAATGAACCCAATGAATCCAAGCTGGATTTTATGGGATGAGGGAGCTCAAAGGCGCAGAACCACAAGGTCTCCACACAAAACAGGGGAGGTCCTAAGGAAATATTCCCAGAGAAACCCAGGAGAAAAGGTTCGGCAGCACCAACAGCACAAAGGAAGGGATCAGGTCAGTCATGGACACACAGGAAAAGGAGGCAGATGGGACACAACTCCTGGGAATGTGGGGATGATTCCAATGGGGAATGGGGAGGGAAAGAACCTCATTAATACAACAGGAAAAGGAGTGTCCAGATCCATGATCTCCACCATCCACATGGGTGAGGAATCCAGGAGTGTGTTCCCCTGCTCAGCACAGAGCTCAGGTGAATCTTTGGGAATTCTGTGGGATTTTCAGCCATTATAAAGCACCAGCCTGCCCCTATAATTTCCCCCGAGGCTTCTCCAAGGCAGGCAGGGAGAGGTGAGTCTTCAAGTTGTTCATATTCCAGAAATGTCAAGCAAAATAAGAATGAGGAAAGAGCAGCACAGCCTAAACCAAGCTTATGTCTCCTTAGGCTGAGCCTAAAGGGTGGATTTTGGTGGGGTATGAGGAAAAAAGGCCCCACAGAAAGGGTGGTCCAGCACTGGAAGAAGCTGCCCAGGAATCCCTGGGAGTGTTCCACAAACCTGTGGCGCTCTGGGACCTGGTTTAGAGGTGACATTGGATATTTTTCCAATCTTAAGAATTCTGTGAGTTTAATGTTGAGGTGATGGTGTCCCTTTCCCACAGGGAAACCTGGGGCTTTTCCTTCTGGATCTTTGTCACCTCCCAACCAAATCCTCTGGTCTGTCCTAGAGGAAACTAGGATTTTAAACTGAAGCCACGGATCAGATCCATTCCCTGCTTTTCCCAGCTCCTCCAGCAGGAACCCTTTGGAAGCACAGCCAGCTGCCCTGATCCTTCCCAAAAAAAAAAAAAAAATAGTTCAAAATCCAGTTTCCTTCTCCCAAGCAGGATAATGATCATTCTTCCTGGACTTCCAAAGAGAGAATTCCTGTTTTTAGCCAAAATATGCCGAAATTTCTACAACAGGAAGTGTGAATTTTGTCCCCTCTCTATAAATTAATCTAGGCAGACAATTAATAACCAGGCTGTGGGACATCAAAGCAAGGAAAGCCTTGGAGCTGTGTGGGGATGGAAACAAGTTCCCAAAAAAAAAAAAACAAACCTCAGGAGCCAGATGCTTTTTCCACACCGGAACACAGGTTACTCAATCCTCATTAAATTCCTTAGCGAAAATCATCCTGCAAAACACGCTCAGCCCCCCAGTCCCATTGGCAGGGAGCAGATCCATGAGTCAGAAGGCAAAATTTTGGGATCAGCTCCTTCCTCCAAAGGTTTTATTAGAGGCCTCTCACTGGGAATTTTTAAGAGGCAGAGAGGATTAACCAGCTTTAGGAATTCTGCTTCCTATCTTGGCCAGGATCTAGAGGGAAATAACAGCCTTTTCCCAGGATTTGGGAGGGTGGTTGTTCCCACCAGGACTTTCCCAAATTTATGTAGGAATGTGCACCTGAGCAATCACAACCTGCTGACTGGGGAGGGTGGATGGGGCTGGAACTTCCCTTTCCACCCTCAAATCCCAGGATGGAGAGTGAAATTCTACTTGGGATGTTTTTTGGAAAGCTTTGAAGTCATTGAAAACACCAAGATTTGGAGAAGCTGCTCTGGGAAGGCACCAACAACCCAGGAGGGAAAAAACAGGATTGTGCAGCTCCAAAGGGAGAAGAAAAAGGACAAAATTCTAGTTCCCTGAAAGAAAAATAATCCAAAAAATGACCCAACTCACCTGGAAGAGTCTTCCAGCCCCACTGGTGGCCCTTGAGGGGGGTTTGCTTTGGTGTCCTCCTGGAAAGTATCAAGGATTTGGGAAAAGTTCCCTGGCACAGGTATCCCAAAGCAGCACCTTTCCCTCCCTCAGCCCCCGTGGCTGGAATCCAGGAACCCAAAACACCAGGTTTTCCCAAGTTCTGGAGTTTTATGGGATTAGGAAATCCCTGGTTTCCTTCCAACAGCACAACAAAGGAATTCTATGGATAAATATAGGAAAACTCCCAGCCCTCCTCAACCACCTGCTCATTGGAAGCGCTGCTGGGAGAGCAATCCAGGGAACAGACGGGATGGGAGGGCTCCAAAATAAAGATGGATCAAATTCCAGGTGCTTGGAAGATGAAATCACCCTTGCAGCAGATGGCAAGAGGGAAAGAGAGGTGGGGAGCAAAGCCATAAGGTGGGAAATACAAGGATGAGAAGGAAGCAGAAAAAAATATGGATCATGGGGATAGGATCTAAAAGAAAATGAGCTTGGAGGGGAAACAAACAGATCCTTAAAATCTGACTCTTAGAGGCCACTTAAAATCCTGGAGAATGAAAAAAATATCAAAATATTTGGAAAATGGGGATACAAGCTAAAAGAAAATGAGCTCAGAGGAGATACAAGGAGATCCCTAAAATCTGACCTATGGAGGCCACCAGAAATCCCAGAGAATGGAGAAAAATCCCTCAAAATATAAGGAAAATGGGAACCTAAAAGAAACCAAGCTCAGAGAGGACATGGAGCTCCAAATTCCATCCCTTGGAGGCCATCAGAAATCCCATTCCACTGTTTTTCCACTTGTTTTCCAAGCTGGAACCATCTTCTCCTGCTCCCGACCGCACAAGGCATCCCAAAACTCATCCTAGCCTCATCCAGAGCTTGCCAAGCATGGAGATTCTCACTCTAAATCCTGACTTCCCCAAGTTTCTCTTCCCAAGGCTTTCAAGGGAAGCCAAAACCACACAGGGATTTTTTCCTGAAAGCTGCTGGGTGAACTCATTAAGGGGAAAATAAAACTCTGAGTTAATTACAGGTTGGTTATGTCCACATAAACTTTCATTCCCTGGGAACACGCCTGCTCTTGGATTCACAATCCTTCAGAAACCCTGAAATTCTGAAGTTGGGAAATTCAGGAAGAGCCATGGCCTTCCAAAGTCATTCCTGCTGCCTGCAAATGCCTGATGGTTAAACTGGGAATGCCAGGACCACACCCTTGGGGGGTTTCGAGGCTGCTCCTTGAATTTGATCCAGCCAGGGAAGTTTGGGGACACTTGGGATCCTGTTTGTGAGAGAGATGAAAAGAGGGGGAAAAGGAAAAGCATCTCTGCTGGATTTACACACCAAGAGGACAAATTAACACAGGAAATGCAAAATATAGTGGGAATTTGCTGGGATTTGTGCGCTCCAGGACCAGCCAAGGATCATGGAATGGTTTGGGTTGGAAAGGATCTTAAGGATTATCTCACTTCACCCCCACCTTCCACTATCCCAGGTTGTTCCAAGCCCCATCCAACCTGGCCTTGGACACTTCCAGGGGAGCATGAACAGGGAAAGCAGTGAAAACCAAATTCCTGAGGAAGGAATTCCCAAATTCCCAACCCCCTGCTTAGGAAATGAGAGTCACCCATATCCTGGTGCTCCCCACTGGCGCCAGTTTGGGCCAGCACCAAAATGTGACGTATCCAACCCCCAAACCAGGAAATTCATTCCTTAATTTAATTCCAGATGCTCAGAAGCTCCTTCCAGGGGCTGGCAGCAAACCACAGGGCAGCACCCTCCCAGCTCCCTTGGGAACAAACCACAGGAATGCTCCCCGGTCCTTCAGAAGAGCGACCACCACGTACCAACCCGGATGCAGCTCCCTCCTCGGCTTGGATCCCGTTCCAGAGGCTCGAGCCAAGGCATTTCCCATCTGCAGCCTCCTGCTTCAGGGAGCTTCTCAGCCAGAAAGGGGACACACATATTTTAGGGTCATGGAATGGCTTGGGTTGGAAAACCGTGTTTTTCCAAGCTGTTTCCACGGGCAGGGACAGCTTCCACTATTCCAAGTTTTTCCACACTCCATTCAGCCTGGCCTTGGACATTTCCAGGGATGGGGCAGCCACAGCTTCTTTGGGAAGCCCCTGCCAGGGGCTCACCACCCTCCCAGGGAAGAACTCCTTCCCAATATCCAAACCTTCCATCCTTCAGCTTAAGGTGATTCCCCTTTTCCCATCACTCCATATCCTTTATTTTTCCCCTATTAAAAACTCCTTTTGATAACCAAAGCAACACAAGGGAAGCAGAGCTGTACGTGGCATTCCCATGGGATAACCCAGATGGAAAAGCCCAGCCCTGCAGATCCCATCTCCATCCCAACCCAAGGATTGACCTGCTGATGATGTTCTCCTGCAGTGGCTTTTCCGTGACTTTTGGTGGTTTCTTCTTCTTCCCTTTTCCCGTGGAAGGCTTCGCACCGGGACAGAGCAGGATAAAGGAGAGGGAAGTTCATACCATGGGTTTGAGTCCCACAGAATTTTTGGGATAATTACAAGGGTCACCCCAAGGCACAGAGGTGGGGTTGGTACCTTCACTCTACATTCCAGCTCCTTCTTCTTCTTCACCGGGAGCGCCTTTGGCTCGTCCTGCCCCTTTTCCAACTCATACTTTCGCTTCCTGGGATAAGGAAGAATTGATCCCACTGAAACCAACCCCTTAGTGGTGTCAATAAACCATGGCACAATGCCATACTTCCTCATCCTTGTATCCAGCAGCACCAAAAATTGCTTCCCAAAAGGAATTCTGGAGGAATTTCTCTGCTTGAGCGCTGAAATTCCCAGGAAAACCAATGGGATAACAAAGCTGGAGCCCCCCAAAATTCCCTGCCATGCTCCATGGTACCCACCTGCTACTTTTCTTCACCCCATTGTCTTTTGACACCCCCATAGCTCTGTCATCCACAATTTCCTGGGCGTGCTGAGGCAGAGAATCCAAGGTCAGTCACTGGAATGAGATGGAAACAGCACAGGGTTGGTGCCACCCCAGTTCTGCTCTCCAAGGAAACCCCAACAGCTCAATCCCAAAGTCTGGATCCCACAGAGTCAAGCTCATCTTTGATGAGGACCCATGTTGAAAAAAAGAAGGAAAATCCTTTAGCTCAGTCCCTGAAATTCTGTTGGAGGTGGAAAGTAAAAGACAATAAAAGGAAAAAAGAGGAAATTCCCTAAAACTGTTCAGGAATTCACCAGAGAGCTTCCACCATGACAATTAATAATAATAATTAAGCACAGCAGAAAAGCAGGGTAAATTGAGATACCTCCCCCCTCTCCTCATGGAACAGCCAGACTCTCACAAATCCCTGTTTTCCCTAGAAACTCAAAAGGATGCAAGGAATAAAGGTCATATTCCTGGTCCACATCCATGAAAAATCTCCACAATGAGGAAAAAAACTCCTAGGATTTCCTCAAGGAGGTAAATAAAAACCAATATGAAACATCCTGAAAACTTTTCTAGGAGTAGAAAACACTTGGAAAAACTCCCTATTTTACCAGGCTTTGCTGTGCCAAGCGCATTTGCAGTTGGGATGAAGCTCAGTTGGTACAGGAGAACATTCCCATTCCCAGCCAGCCTGGAGAAGACCTCACTCCTCACCCAGCTGCTTCCCTAAGGGAAATCCCCCCTCTCCCAGGAAAATCCTTTAAAGTCTCCCTCAGCCTGATTGGAAGCTTCCAGCCCAGGATGCATCCTGGGAAATGAAGCTTTAGCCCAAAAACTAAATTTTGGGAATGTCCTTCAACCAGCAACTCCTCAGCAAGGAGACCTGCGAAGCAGGGAAATACTTTGGACCAATCAAGTAGAGAATAGGGCCAAAAATAGGGATTTAAAAATAATCTGGAAAAACCTACTTGGCAGGAAATGTTTCCTCATTAATTGCATCATTAAATTAATCCCCAAATCCATCTTTTCTCAGCTGTCTCTCATCCATCAGAGCTCCGTGGTTGGATGTGGAGGGGTCTGGGCACAAAGCCCAGATCCCACAGGATCCTACTGCCCATAACCCTCATCCTGAAACCCATCCTGCTCCTTTCCAGCCCTTTTCATGGGATGAGTCCATTGCTTCCACCTGCCCCTGATGTCATCAAGAACCTCATCCCAGCTGAGCCTCCCAATGTCCTCATCCATCCCAAACCAGGTGTAAGCAGCACACCAGGGAAGGGAGTGGGGAATAGGGATAATGGGAAAAAGCTTTCCCCAATTTAGGGGAGAAAAGAAGGATCCAGGGAGGTCTCAGAGCCCCTTCCAGTGCCTAAAGGGGCTCCAGGAGAGCTGGAGAGGGACTTTTGGACAAGGAATGGAATGCCAGGACAAGGGGAATAGCTTTAAACCGGAATAGGACAGATTAGATGGGATATTAGGAAGGAATTCTTGGCTGTGAGGGGCTGGAATGGAATTCCCAGAGAAGCTGTGGCTGCCCCATCCCTGGAAATGTCCAAGGCCTTGGATCAACCTCTTCTAGTGGAAGGTCTCCCTGCTCTCTGTACTGGATGACCTTTCAAGCCCATTCCAACCCAAACCATGCTGTAATTCCAGGAAAACTCAAGGATTTGGGTGAATAAAGGGCACTGCTCCTTAAGGAATCCCCAGCCAGGATGAGTAGCGGGGCCTCGCATTCCCCTGGGAAGGTCCCGCCCGGTTGGCGGCCGGGGGTGGGAGCGGAAACCCCCGGAGGAAGGGTTGGATCTGGGAAAGCCTCTTTGATCCCTGTTGCACCATCCTGGGAAAAACACATCCAAGCCACCTTTCTGGCTGGATGAGTAGAGGTTGTCCAGGGATGGGAGCCAGCCCCGGGGAAGGGAGCAGGGAAGGACAATTTCAAGCCGGGGCTTGTTTGCTCTTGGCTGCATCCTTCCAAGGACAGCTTGGATTTGGATTTCTCCCATTTTCCCTGAATTCAATAAGATTTACTCAGCTTGGTGGAGGTTTCTCCTAAGTTTTCTATGTCCATGATGGGAGAAGATGGGTTTTGCAGGGATGTGAGATGGGAAAAAACCTGTCCTAGCCTGGAGCTGCTCCAGTTTGCTCCTCAATCCCACGCAAGCACAACCTGGGATAAATCCAGGTCTTTAAATAAAAAAAAGAGTTGGGATAAATCCACAGCTCTTTGCCATGAGGGGAATTAGAATGGGATGGCTCCATCCGGAGCTCTTCTTGGGAAAAGTGGAGCACAAAGGGGGTTTGGCTCATCCTTAGGGAAAACCAGACTGGAATGAGATCCCTGCATGGTTTGGAGACACCATAGCAGCTGTTGGGGGATGTATCCATGAAATATTCCAGATTAATCAGTAATTCCACTTTTCTAGTCCAGCCTTTCCTTTTGGATTGGAAAATCCTGGAGGAAGAGAAGCCCTTCCCTGTGATCACACAGTCATTGAAGCCCTGAGATGAGAAAAAATAACTGGGAAAGGGTGGAACAGGTTTAATAAATGCAGTTATAAAATAACTCCACACCATATAAAACATTTAATGTATCTTGGGCAAATATTTTCCACCCAATAAACAGCTGGATTTGCATGGAATTCCCTGTGTCCCGCTGGTATGAATGGGATTTATCTCTCATTAATTTCATTGTGGCCCACATAAAGATTCAGGGTGCTTCTTGTGCTTAGTGACAAAGGTTCAGAGTGGGAATAGGGGGCAGGATTTGCCTGCAAAAAGGAATAAAGAGGATTTCATTTTATTTCTTCATTAATTTTTTATTATGTTTCATACTAAACTATGGTTTATACAGGACCAGCTACCATGGGTACAAGAGGGCAAGGGCACAGCAGCCCAGATGTTGAGGAGAGGAGGGGGGGAGCCCTGGGGAGGGGCAGAATGAGGGAGGGACCGCCCAGATGTGGCCGGGGGCGTGAAGGAGTACACCTGCTTAGAAGTTGAGTAGCCCAGATGTGGCTGGGATGGGGACGGGGGCTCCTTGTGGTAGGTGGGGTCATCCAGATGTGGCCGGGCTGGGAACAGACAAGCACCCAGATGTGAGGCAGGGAGTGGGGACAGGCCCAGATGTGGCTGGAATTGGGAAAGTGGCCTGGCTGGAATCGGGGGTGGTCCAGATGTGACCGGGGTGGGGAAGGTGCCCTTTGTTTTAGCTGGGACCATCCAGATGTGTCCGGACTGGGATCAGAGCCCACCCAGATGTGGACCCGGGAGGGGGGACCCCAGTCCAGCCGCGGCTGTGGGCGGGGCTTGTAGCCCCGCCCCTTAGTGACGTCACCCGCGTTCTAATTCCCACCGTTGCCACAGGCAACGGACCCTCCGCTCCTCCCCCCGCCGCCTCTCCCAATCCCGCGCTTCTATTGGGCAGAATCGCTGTCCGTCATCGGTGCAACGCTCTCTCATTGGTTTTGTTGCGGCTAAGCTCCGCCCCCCCGCCCTGCTTATGCCCCGCGCTCGGCGGAGCCGCCGCGATCGCTCTGGGGCTGGCGGGGCCTGAGGGGGCGCCGGGGGTGAGCGGGGGCACGGCCGGAGGGTCCCGGGGCACCCCGGGGTGGGGTTGTCGGTCGGCGGGGTTCGCCTCTGGAAGGAAGCTCGGGGGGGTCCCCTTAGCTGGAGTGTCTCTAGGAGGGGGATTTTGGGGGCGTTTACGCTGTGAAGGGAAGGGGGGGTTTAACCTCCCGCCCCATCTGGGGCCGCCGTACAAGGTGGGTTTAAACTCCCTGTATTTAGGGTAGCTCTGAAAAGGGGTTTTGGAAGGGTTTAAACTTCCCCCCCCCCCGTTTTGGGATAGCTCTGCAAAGAGAGTTTGGGGGGTTTCCCCCCCAGTTTGGGGTAGCCCTGTAAAGGGGTTTTCAGAGGGTTTGACTCCCTCCCTATCCCAAATCCCTCTGTTTAAACACCCCCATCCCATTTGGAGTAACTCTTGTAAAAAGAGTTTGTAGGGGTTTAAACACCCCCTTAATTGGGGTATCTCTACCAGGGGAGTTTGGTGGGGTTAAACTCCCTTTTCCCTGATCTAGAATAGCTCTTCCAAGCGGGTTTTGGGGGGTTTAAACATCCCCCGTTTATGGTCTGGTGGGATTTAACATCCCCCTACCCGGGGTAGCTTTACAAAGGGGGTCTGTGGGGTTTGTGTCCCCTTTTGACCTAAATTATTTCTGCTAGGGGGGAAGCTGTGGGCTCACATCTGGCCAGATGTTGAGTGCAGGGGGCTTTGCGACAGAGCAGAGAAGGGTTTGAGGAGGGGGGGTTTAAACCCCCACTTAGGACAGGCCTGGGATCTGGACCCCTGTGGGACTAAAGGAGGGGTCGCCGAGCCCCCGAACCCCACTGCGAGCTCAAGCAGGAGCCCCCCAGCTCCAGCCCCCCATTCCCAGCCTGTGGATGTGGCATCCCTGGAGATGATGATGCCCCCCGAGGAGGAGAGCCCGGATGGGGACGGGGACGGTGGCCTTGTCCTCCTACACGGCCCGAAGAGCGGCAGCACACGGAAGGTGAGGATGGGATGGGCTGGGCTGGCCCCGTATCCCTGTCCCATCCATAGGGATGGCTGGCTGTCCCCATGGATGGGGGCACGGGGACATCCAGCCCCGCTAGGGGTGGAAATGTTGTCGCTGCCCCATAAACAGCCCTAAACAACTCCCAGCTCCCTAAAACTCCACTGCCGAATCCCATCTTTTATGTTGGCTCCATCCCCAAGCCTTCCCTGAGCCTGCTTTTCACCTAATTCACTGATATTTTGGCTTTTTTCCTCCTTCTTGCCCGCGGGAAGCTGATCCAGCCTGGTGTTCCCTGTCTGGCCCCTCGCTCCCACAGGTGCTGGGCAAGGTGGTGCTTCCTGAGGAGTTTTTTTTCCTTTGGATCTGCTCCCAAGGAAAGTCGGGATGTGCGGGAGAGATGGGGCTGACTGCTCTGCCGGTATCGTCGTTTAATTAGGAACAAGTAGGATGGAATCAGTGGGATTTGTCCTCAGGCTCCTGATTGCTTGGAGTCAGAGAGGTTTTAGGGAGCAAGAAAATGTGGAAAACATTCATTTTGGGGTCTATTTAAGCATTTTTCCTATTAGTTTTGCCTTTTGAGGTCTAATGGGCTAAACCAGCAGCGAGTTCACTGCATAATCTGAGCGCTTCTTGCAAAAAGTCCCAAAACCAAAAACACCCCTAAAATAAATCCCAAATAACCAAGAAAGCCAAACTCAGCCAAGCTCTGGAAGGGATTTTTTTTTTCCCCCCTGGAACAATCTGATCTGGAGTCACTTGAGCCTGGGCTGCAGCTCAAGAGGTTGCAACCTTAAACCAGGTCGGGGTTTAACTCAGAGCCTTGTCTAAAGAGCAGGTGCTGCTCGTGAGGGAAGATTAACAGGAGGGATTTGGGAATTTTTTTTCCCCATTTTTTTCTCTTTGGGTCTGGAGCACAAAGAAAAACGTGGAAAATATTGTCATGCTTTGGAGGGACAACTGGGCAGGGCATCAGCAGCCTCTGTCATAATATGATTATTTTTTAATTAAAGCAGCAGAACACCTGATCAGCTCTGTTACTTTATTGTTATTGTTATTTAAAAGAAATTATCAATGCAGCCTTTTTCCTGCTGTTTTTATCACCCTGACATCAGGAGCGTGGATCCATATTTTTTCCCTTGCAGGGGATCATGAATGCTGCTGAAAAAGTTACTTTTAATCCTTTTATTTTGCCAAGTTTTCTGTCCTAGGAGTGAAGACTTAAATCACCTGTTCCCCGCTAGCACCTTGTCCTGACTGTGCCTTCCCCACCTCCTCAGGGCACTTCCACCCTCCTAAAATTCAATTTTTAGCTGCAGTTTGTGCTGTCTAAAATCCCCAATCCCCCAGATTTTTTATTCCCACCCCTGGGTTTATTTTTTCCTTCCTCTTGCTGACTGTATGAACCACCAGTGAGGCCACTTGGGAAATTTAAAACCTTAATCCTCCCCTCATTTGTTCAAAGGCTCTGTGATGTAACCATATTCTCAATAAAAGGTTTTAGAGGTTTTAGCTGCTCCTGTCTCCCACAGAAACCCAGCTTGGAGCCAGGGTGCTCCATGAGATTAATTCCATGATAGGGAATTTCCTATATAAATAGATTTTTTCAGAGAGTAAAAACCCACTTCTTGTCATTTCCCTCTTGTCTTATAACGGCTCATTAATTTCTTAAATGCTTCTGGCTGGGAAAAAGGAAGGAAATTCTGGATAACCCTGGAAAAAAAAAAAAAAAAGGAGAATTTCCAAGCTTGTTTTTGTGTGTGCAGTGATTCCCTGGCTTTTGTTTTCCTCTCTGTCCCACAGGATAATGTGGATAAAGCAGGGTCACTTGGCCAGTTCTACTGTGCTGGCCTGACTCAAAAACTTGTGGATTCCAAAGAGGAATAAAAATTCCAGCTGACAGCTCTGGCTCTGTGAAAATGCTTTAAAGACCGGTGTGGTTCTGGAATGAAAACAGGTGCTCAGAGTTATCCTGTTGCAGGCTTTCCAGCTGCTGGATCATCTGTGCTCTTGGAAACTTCCTGTTTGGAGGGAAAACTCTAGTGTTAGGAAGTGCTGGTGCTGCTAAGAGGGCATGGAAATAAATCCCTGATGTTTTGGGTTTTTGTTGGAGCAGGAGACGTTGTTGGTGTTTGGTGGGAGAAATTTATGGGGTTGAGGTTGGAGCCGCAGACCACGGGGCCCAATGGATGGGGTTGGGATCATGGATTGTGGTCCAGTCCTGAGGTCCAACAGCAGAAGGATCTGGAGCTGCTGGAGAAGGTCCAGAGGAGGCCATGGAAATGTTCCAAAGGCTGGAGCCCCTCTGCTCTGGAGCCAGGCTGGGAGAGCTGGGAATGTCCAGCCTGGAGAAGNAGCTGTGGCTGCCCCATCCCTGGAAATGTCCAAGGCCTTGGATCAACCTCTTCTAGTGGAAGGTCTCCCTGCTCTCTGTACTGGATGACCTTTCAAGCCCATTCCAACCCAAACCATGCTGTAATTCCAGGAAAACTCAAGGATTTGGGTGAATAAAGGGCACTGCTCCTTAAGGAATCCCCAGCCAGGATGAGTAGCGGGGCCTCGCATTCCCCTGGGAAGGTCCCGCCCGGTTGGCGGCCGGGGGTGGGAGCGGAAACCCCCGGAGGAAGGGTTGGATCTGGGAAAGCCTCTTTGATCCCTGTTGCACCATCCTGGGAAAAACACATCCAAGCCACCTTTCTGGCTGGATGAGTAGAGGTTGTCCAGGGATGGGAGCCAGCCCCGGGGAAGGGAGCAGGGAAGGACAATTTCAAGCCGGGGCTTGTTTGCTCTTGGCTGCATCCTTCCAAGGACAGCTTGGATTTGGATTTCTCCCATTTTCCCTGAATTCAATAAGATTTACTCAGCTTGGTGGAGGTTTCTCCTAAGTTTTCTATGTCCATGATGGGAGAAGATGGGTTTTGCAGGGATGTGAGATGGGAAAAAACCTGTCCTAGCCTGGAGCTGCTCCAGTTTGCTCCTCAATCCCACGCAAGCACAACCTGGGATAAATCCAGGTCTTTAAATAAAAAAAAGAGTTGGGATAAATCCACAGCTCTTTGCCATGAGGGGAATTAGAATGGGATGGCTCCATCCGGAGCTCTTCTTGGGAAAAGTGGAGCACAAAGGGGGTTTGGCTCATCCTTAGGGAAAACCAGACTGGAATGAGATCCCTGCATGGTTTGGAGACACCATAGCAGCTGTTGGGGGATGTATCCATGAAATATTCCAGATTAATCAGTAATTCCACTTTTCTAGTCCAGCCTTTCCTTTTGGATTGGAAAATCCTGGAGGAAGAGAAGCCCTTCCCTGTGATCACACAGTCATTGAAGCCCTGAGATGAGAAAAAATAACTGGGAAAGGGTGGAACAGGTTTAATAAATGCAGTTATAAAATAACTCCACACCATATAAAACATTTAATGTATCTTGGGCAAATATTTTCCACCCAATAAACAGCTGGATTTGCATGGAATTCCCTGTGTCCCGCTGGTATGAATGGGATTTATCTCTCATTAATTTCATTGTGGCCCACATAAAGATTCAGGGTGCTTCTTGTGCTTAGTGACAAAGGTTCAGAGTGGGAATATGGGACAGGATTTGCCTGCAAAAAGGAATAAAGAGGATTTCATTTTATTTCTTCATTAATTTTTTATTATGTTTCATACTAAACTATGGTTTATACAGGACCAGCTACCATGGGTACAAGAGGGCAAGGGCACAGCAGCCCAGATGTTGAGGAGAGGAGGGGGGGAGCCCTGGGGAGGGGCAGAATGAGGGAGGGACCGCCCAGATGTGGCCGGGGGCGTGAAGGAGTACACCTGCTTAGAAGTTGAGTAGCCCAGATGTGGCTGGGATGGGGACGGGGGCTCCTTGTGGTAGGTGGGGTCATCCAGATGTGGCCGGGCTGGGAACAGACAAGCACCCAGATGTGAGGCAGGGAGTGGGGACAGGCCCAGATGTGGCTGGAATTGGGAAAGTGGCCTGGCTGGAATCGGGGGTGGTCCAGATGTGACCGGGGTGGGGAAGGTGCCCTTTGTTTTAGCTGGGACCATCCAGATGTGTCCGGACTGGGATCAGAGCCCACCCAGATGTGGACCCGGGAGGGGGGACCCCAGTCCAGCCGCGGCTGTGGGCGGGGCTTGTAGCCCCGCCCCTTAGTGACGTCACCCGCGTTCTAATTCCCACCGTTGCCACAGGCAACGGACCCTCCGCTCCTCCCCCCGCCGCCTCTCCCAATCCCGCGCTTCTATTGGGCAGAATCGCTGTCCGTCATCGGTGCAACGCTCTCTCATTGGTTTTGTTGCGGCTAAGCTCCGCCCCCCCGCCCTGCTTATGCCCCGCGCTCGGCGGAGCCGCCGCGATCGCTCTGGGGCTGGCGGGGCCTGAGGGGGCGCCGGGGGTGAGCGGGGGCACGGCCGGAGGGTCCCGGGGCACCCCGGGGTGGGGTTGTCGGTCGGCGGGGTTCGCCTCTGGAAGGAAGCTCGGGGGGGTCCCCTTAGCTGGAGTGTCTCTAGGAGGGGGATTTTGGGGGCGTTTACGCTGTGAAGGGAAGGGGGGGTTTAACCTCCCGCCCCATCTGGGGCCGCCGTACAAGGTGGGTTTAAACTCCCTGTATTTAGGGTAGCTCTGAAAAGGGGTTTTGGAAGGGTTTAAACTTCCCCCCCCCCCGTTTTGGGATAGCTCTGCAAAGAGAGTTTGGGGGGTTTCCCCCCCAGTTTGGGGTAGCCCTGTAAAGGGGTTTTCAGAGGGTTTGACTCCCTCCCTATCCCAAATCCCTCTGTTTAAACACCCCCATCCCATTTGGAGTAACTCTTGTAAAAAGAGTTTGTAGGGGTTTAAACACCCCCTTAATTGGGGTATCTCTACCAGGGGAGTTTGGTGGGGTTAAACTCCCTTTTCCCTGATCTAGAATAGCTCTTCCAAGCGGGTTTTGGGGGGTTTAAACATCCCCCGTTTATGGTCTGGTGGGATTTAACATCCCCCTACCCGGGGTAGCTTTACAAAGGGGGTCTGTGGGGTTTGTGTCCCCTTTTGACCTAAATTATTTCTGCTAGGGGGGAAGCTGTGGGCTCACATCTGGCCAGATGTTGAGTGCAGGGGGCTTTGCGACAGAGCAGAGAAGGGTTTGAGGAGGGGGGGTTTAAACCCCCACTTAGGACAGGCCTGGGATCTGGACCCCTGTGGGACTAAAGGAGGGGTCGCCGAGCCCCCGAACCCCACTGCGAGCTCAAGCAGGAGCCCCCCAGCTCCAGCCCCCCATTCCCAGCCTGTGGATGTGGCATCCCTGGAGATGATGATGCCCCCCGAGGAGGAGAGCCCGGATGGGGACGGGGACGGTGGCCTTGTCCTCCTACACGGCCCGAAGAGCGGCAGCACACGGAAGGTGAGGATGGGATGGGCTGGGCTGGCCCCGTATCCCTGTCCCATCCATAGGGATGGCTGGCTGTCCCCATGGATGGGGGCACGGGGACATCCAGCCCCGCTAGGGGTGGAAATGTTGTCGCTGCCCCATAAACAGCCCTAAACAACTCCCAGCTCCCTAAAACTCCACTGCCGAATCCCATCTTTTATGTTGGCTCCATCCCCAAGCCTTCCCTGAGCCTGCTTTTCACCTAATTCACTGATATTTTGGCTTTTTTCCTCCTTCTTGCCCGCGGGAAGCTGATCCAGCCTGGTGTTCCCTGTCTGGCCCCTCGCTCCCACAGGTGCTGGGCAAGGTGGTGCTTCCTGAGGAGTTTTTTTTCCTTTGGATCTGCTCCCAAGGAAAGTCGGGATGTGCGGGAGAGATGGGGCTGACTGCTCTGCCGGTATCGTCGTTTAATTAGGAACAAGTAGGATGGAATCAGTGGGATTTGTCCTCAGGCTCCTGATTGCTTGGAGTCAGAGAGGTTTTAGGGAGCAAGAAAATGTGGAAAACATTCATTTTGGGGTCTATTTAAGCATTTTTCCTATTAGTTTTGCCTTTTGAGGTCTAATGGGCTAAACCAGCAGCGAGTTCACTGCATAATCTGAGCGCTTCTTGCAAAAAGTCCCAAAACCAAAAACACCCCTAAAATAAATCCCAAATAACCAAGAAAGCCAAACTCAGCCAAGCTCTGGAAGGGATTTTTTTTTTCCCCCCTGGAACAATCTGATCTGGAGTCACTTGAGCCTGGGCTGCAGCTCAAGAGGTTGCAACCTTAAACCAGGTCGGGGTTTAACTCAGAGCCTTGTCTAAAGAGCAGGTGCTGCTCGTGAGGGAAGATTAACAGGAGGGATTTGGGAATTTTTTTTCCCCATTTTTTTCTCTTTGGGTCTGGAGCACAAAGAAAAACGTGGAAAATATTGTCATGCTTTGGAGGGACAACTGGGCAGGGCATCAGCAGCCTCTGTCATAATATGATTATTTTTTAATTAAAGCAGCAGAACACCTGATCAGCTCTGTTACTTTATTGTTATTGTTATTTAAAAGAAATTATCAATGCAGCCTTTTTCCTGCTGTTTTTATCACCCTGACATCAGGAGCGTGGATCCATATTTTTTCCCTTGCAGGGGATCATGAATGCTGCTGAAAAAGTTACTTTTAATCCTTTTATTTTGCCAAGTTTTCTGTCCTAGGAGTGAAGACTTAAATCACCTGTTCCCCGCTAGCACCTTGTCCTGACTGTGCCTTCCCCACCTCCTCAGGGCACTTCCACCCTCCTAAAATTCAATTTTTAGCTGCAGTTTGTGCTGTCTAAAATCCCCAATCCCCCAGATTTTTTATTCCCACCCCTGGGTTTATTTTTTCCTTCCTCTTGCTGACTGTATGAACCACCAGTGAGGCCACTTGGGAAATTTAAAACCTTAATCCTCCCCTCATTTGTTCAAAGGCTCTGTGATGTAACCATATTCTCAATAAAAGGTTTTAGAGGTTTTAGCTGCTCCTGTCTCCCACAGAAACCCAGCTTGGAGCCAGGGTGCTCCATGAGATTAATTCCATGATAGGGAATTTCCTATATAAATAGATTTTTTCAGAGAGTAAAAACCCACTTCTTGTCATTTCCCTCTTGTCTTATAACGGCTCATTAATTTCTTAAATGCTTCTGGCTGGGAAAAAGGAAGGAAATTCTGGATAACCCTGGAAAAAAAAAAAAAAAAGGAGAATTTCCAAGCTTGTTTTTGTGTGTGCAGTGATTCCCTGGCTTTTGTTTTCCTCTCTGTCCCACAGGATAATGTGGATAAAGCAGGGTCACTTGGCCAGTTCTACTGTGCTGGCCTGACTCAAAAACTTGTGGATTCCAAAGAGGAATAAAAATTCCAGCTGACAGCTCTGGCTCTGTGAAAATGCTTTAAAGACCGGTGTGGTTCTGGAATGAAAACAGGTGCTCAGAGTTATCCTGTTGCAGGCTTTCCAGCTGCTGGATCATCTGTGCTCTTGGAAACTTCCTGTTTGGAGGGAAAACTCTAGTGTTAGGAAGTGCTGGTGCTGCTAAGAGGGCATGGAAATAAATCCCTGATGTTTTGGGTTTTTGTTGGAGCAGGAGACGTTGTTGGTGTTTGGTGGGAGAAATTTATGGGGTTGAGGTTGGAGCCGCAGACCACGGGGCCCAATGGATGGGGTTGGGATCATGGATTGTGGTCCAGTCCTGAGGTCCAACAGCAGAAGGATCTGGAGCTGCTGGAGAAGGTCCAGAGGAGGCCATGGAAATGTTCCAAAGGCTGGAGCCCCTCTGCTCTGGAGCCAGGCTGGGAGAGCTGGGAATGTCCAGCCTGGAGAAGAGAAGAATCCAGGGAGACCTCAGAGCCCCTTCCAGTGCCTGAAGGGGTTCCAGGAGAGCTGGAGAGGGACTTGGGACAAGAAATGGCTTTAAATAAGGAAGAGGGTATGGTTAGATGAGATATTGGGAAGGAATTCTTGGCTGGGAGGGTGGTGAGGCTCTGGAATGGAATTCCCAGAGAAGCTGTGGCTCCCCCTGGATTCCCTGGAATTGTCCAAGGCCAGACTGGAGCAACCTGGGACAGAGGAAGCTGTCCCTGCCCATGGCAAGGGATGGAATTCCATGATCTTTAAACTCTGCTCCAACCTAAAGCACTCTGTGACTCTGGGCTCTGGAAGTGCACAATTTATGGAATTGGCGGATTCCTTGAATCCCAAAACGTGGATTTAGGATGAGGCCCTGCCCTTATCTCTCAGCAGGGCTTGTGACCCCTTTGCCCAGTGCCTAAAGGGGCTCCAGGAGAGCTGGAGAGGGACTTGGGACAAGGGATGGAGGGACAGGACACAGGGAGCAGCTTTAAACTGGAGTAGGGTGAGATTAGATGGGATACTGCAAAGGAATTCTTTTCTGTGAGGGCGCTCAAGCCTTGGACTGGAATTCCCAGAGAAGTTTTGGCTGCCCCCATCCCTGGAGGTGTCCAAGGCCGGGTTGGATGCGGCTTGGAGTAACCTGGGATAGTAGAAGGTGTCCCAGCCCATGGCAGGGGGTGGAATTCTGTGGTTTTAAAGGTCTCTTGCAGCACAAACCATTCCACAATTCCATCATCCCTTCAATATCCCTTTGCCTGACATGAAAGGGTCTCTGTGTGTTTGCTCACACCCATGGCAGCAATCCAGACTTGCTGGAGTCCTGCTTTCCTTCATTCCCTGTCCTTGGGACTGGGAAGGTGTCTCCCTGGAGGTGGGGTTGGCTGTGGAGCTGAGCTCAGCACCAGCTGATGACTCCTCTTCCCACATGTCTCGAGTCTCCATGCAAATTAAACTTCCTCAGTTTCTCTCTGAGCATTCCCTGGCTTCCCTCCTTGGGAGAAATCCTGGTGGTGACTCCTTTGTGGCCAAAACTGGTCTTGGGCACGGCCCAGCTTGGTCCAGTCTTGGGCAGCTGAGCTGTGGAGCAGCTTCTGGGATCCAGCCAGGTTCTCCCAGTATCTCCAGGAGCTTTTCCTGCAAATCCTGCTGGGATAACTCCCAGTTACCAACCCATTCCTCATTTCTCTGGAGAGATCCATGCCTGGATTTTACCAGCACATTCCTGATCTGTGCCAGTTCTTCAGGAACTGGATCTGCATCTCCATTTCTCTCTTCCTTGAAACTTCAACAGCACTTCCGAGGATCCCATTTCCCCTTCCCACGTTTCACTTAATACCGTTCAGTTTTGCTTTTCCTCTGTTGCTTCCAGCCACAAAGAAGCAGAAAGAATCCCATTGTCATGGAATTACCCTTTGGATTTACAGCCTTCCACCTCTTCCTCCAGGTGATTCAGTTTCTCCCTGGTGCTGGAAAACAGGGAGGCTGCCGCCTTGTTTTTGTCACTGAGGTCACAAATCACTCTCAGGGTGTGGCTGTCACCCAGGAGTCACCCAAGGCTTCATCTCCTGGGGCTGGGAAGTTCAAAGTCCACCCTGAGCAAACATTCCCTAAGGACTCATAGCCCTGGATGGGCCCTCTGGAAGTGGGAGAGGTGGCTGGAAGTGAAAAAACCACCCTTGAGTCATTCCAAACATTCCCTGCAAAGATAAGGTTGGAGAATCCTTGATGTCCCTCAGAGGGGAGCTGTTGGTCTTGATTCCCTCTGGAAAGGATCTCAAGGAATCTTTTTTCCCTCATGAGGAGAGCCTGGATGAGGATTTTTGCTTCCATTGTCACTTGAATGTGAGGGTGGAACACAGAGGGATTTCCTCTGACTTTTTTGGGCCTAAAGAGCCTTTTTCCAATGAAATCATAGGATATGGGTAGGAATGGACTCATTGGGATCACGGAGTCCAATTCCTGACTCTAATCCTGCTTTGTCACAGGTGATAAACGTCAGGACTGGCCACACCTCACTCATTTTCATGCATTTCTGATCCATCATTCCCTGTGTACAAACAAAAGCTGCTGTTCCATGGCTCCTCCACGACTTATGGAAGAGTTCTGTGCTTGTTATTCCTTTAAAACCTTTAAACCAGGAAGGAATGGTCTGATTATCTCCAGAGCCACTTCTTAAAC
Source organism: Parus major (assembly GCF_001522545.3). Lineage (NCBI taxonomy): Eukaryota > Metazoa > Chordata > Aves > Passeriformes > Paridae > Parus > Parus major. The sequence continues at coordinate 149,404,290 of NC_031769.1, forward strand.
CCCCAAATTCCCTTTTCCAGGTGTCCCCAGGTGCACCCCAAAGCCCAGATGAAAGAGCCCCTCTTTCTTCTGACCTTACAGGGGTGACCTCAGGAGCTTGAGCAAAGAAGAATTCAGTGAGGAAAATCCCTTTTGGAACCTAACAGTGGGATTTTGGTGGGATTTTTTTTTTCCCCTTTATGTAAGTTACGTTTAAATCCCTGGAAACTCATTCCAGGGTTTTTAGTTTTCACTTGGAGCTCTGACAGGAAAAGCTTTGGGATCCTTTGAACTGTTGGAAGGTGGAATGCTCTTCACTTGACTCCTTATTTTCCTCATTTATATTTGGATTTAATGATTTCTATTTAAACATATAATATATATATATATTATCATCAATTATTATTTAATTATGTATTAATGTATTAATCATTATTATTAATATATAATATATATTATATATTTATATATATAAATAAATATATATAATATATTTTCTATTATATTTGGATTTATGCTTTCCTGGAGCCAAATAGCCTTCTTGCTCCAATATTTATGGAATTACAACATATCTGTGATGCTCCAGGAACTCCTGCAGATGAGGCTTGGTTGTTCCTCATGGAATGATGTTTCTATTGATCCATGCAAGCCAGGGGTGATTTTTTGGGATCGAGGCAGAGCCTCTTGAGGGAAGATGTGCAGCAATCCCATATTCCTGCACTTTGCCAGCCTCATAAATATTGAGGAAAACAAAACGTGTGGAGACCACAGGAAATCCTTGATCCTGAATTCCTGACTTAACCTCACAAGGCTTTGGGTTTATATCAGGCGTTCCTGTTTTCCAGCACCTTTTTGCTGCTGGCTGAGGAGCCTGGATAGGGATTGAGAACTTATCCCATTAAATCTGATGGAGAAGCCAGGGAAAAAAGCTCCACAAACGGCTTTAGCCCTTCCCAGCATGAGAAGTCAAATCAATTTGCTAAATCCTTTCATGGCTCCCGCAGGGAAGAGTTTTTAACCCTCTTGGAATATCTTGTGGACCCATCCCAGTGTCTTTTGCATTCCACTCCTTTCCTTCCTTCGTTACGGGTGCTTTCCCTCCAGACAATTTTATTTTGGGTTTGGATAATCCTTCTACTTTTCCATCATCCCACCTGCACTTCCCAGGCCTTTTCCCTGCATCTCCAGGTGGTTTTCACTCCCTTTCCCCAAAAAAATTCCCTTAAAATCCTCTGGCTGCTTCCAAACAAACCTTTGCCAGGGGTGGAAAGGACTCCAGGCTGTTGGAATTTGCAGGAAGAGCTGGAGTCAGAGAAGAGAAACTTCCCACCTGTTGAGCTTTGCATGGATTTCTGTGGCTCTGGAGACACGGAGGGGGAGCCTGGAATGGTCTCATTTGCATATATTTGCATACATTTGTCTCTGCATCTGTCAAGCTCTCAGACATCTCATCTCTGAGATGACAATTTGAAATTGAACCTTGAAATTTTAATGAGCACCTTCTCTTTACTTCTTGGCTCCATTTCCTTATCCTTTCCCCTTTTTTTCTCTGATTCCGAGGTTTTAATTTTTTTTTTCTAGGAAGACAACAGGATGGGTGGATTTTCCCCAGGACAAATCCAGAAGTGACAATTCTGGATCCAGCTTTCCTCTATTTGCTCCTGGGTGTTTCAGACCAAAGATTTGTGCAGCTTTTGGGGTGTTTTCCTCAAATCCCACTGCTTTTCCAAAATAATTGGGGTCTTATGCTTCCAGCTTGTTCCTATCATCAAATTTACGGATGACTGTAAAGCATTAATCCCACAGATTTATGGACCAGCTGGAGTCACTCTGATTCCTCAGTCTCCAAGAGACCAATTAGGAGCTCCAATCTTTCCCTTACATGAAAATCCCAATGTTAATCCCAGACCCTTTTCCAAAGGAAGCAGCGCTCGGTGGGCTTCAGATGCGAGGAAATAATTTTAAGGAAGCTGAAGTCCATGGAAATGCAAAATTTTCCGCTTTTGAGAGGTGATCAAGCATTCCATGGAATTATGGAATGCTTTGTGTTGGAAGGGGCATTAAAAATCCTCTCATTCCACGAGCAGGGACACCTCTTGCTATCCCAGGTTGCTCCAAACCCCATCCAGCCTGGCCTGGAATACTTCCAGGGGCATCCACAACTTCTCTGGGAAACCTGTGCCAGGGCATGTGTTGGAATGAGATGATTCTTAGGTTCCTTCCAACCCAAACCATTCCATGATTTTGAAATCTTCCCATGCTTTGCAGGCTCAGAACATTCCATGCTGTTAAACTTCCCAGCTTTGTGCCTTCCCAACCAGGGATTTTTTTTTTATCCAGGGTTCTTCCAGTGGCTCATTCCGTGCCTCTAATTCTTCCGTTGCACAGTGGGAATCTTCCCCACCTGGGCAGAGCTTTTATGGCCCTGGATTGGGGGACACTCCTCGTGGCAGCCCCATTCCCTGAGGCATCCCATAATAACCCTGTGAGCCAGAGGGAAATTTGGTGGCTGCTATTTCCTGAAGGCGGGAATTTGACGTGTTTTCCTTGTCGGCAGGAATTCCGAGCCAGAGCCGCGGAAAGGACGGAATCAATTTAGTGCCGTGTGCCCGTCATTCCTGCGGCTCCGTGAACTCCTGACTCCCTGTGCTCCATATCCCGGAGATGGCCTTGGGATCACATCTCTTCCCAAGCTTTGGGGTCATACTGACCTCATGTCCAGCCCCCCTGGATCTTGGCTCATGTCCAGAGCCTGGGAAGGGGTTGTGGAATTCCTGTTCGGGGCTGAGTTTGGGAAGAGCTCAGGGAATGAAATCCCTGTTGGCAGCACTTGGGATTGGGGAATAAAATGGTTATTCCAAGGGCAGAGGAAGATCTGAGGGATGAGAAACTCAGCGTGACCTGTTGCTCACATCCCAGAAATTCACAGTGTCCCGGGCTCATCCCAAAGTGTGGGCAGCAGGAAAATGGGAATTCTGCCCCTCTGCCCCACTCAGGTGAGATCCCACCTGGAATTCTGCGTCCAGCTCTGGACTCCAAGTACAGAAGGATGTGGAGCTGCTCGAGTGGATCCAGAGGAGGCCATGGAAATGCTCCAAGGGCTGGAGCTCCTCTGCTCTGGAACCAGGCTGGGAGAGCTGGGAATGTCCAGCCTGGAGAAGGGAAGGATCCAGGGAGACCTCAGAGCTCCTTCCAGTGCCTGAAGGGGCTCCAGGAGAGCTGGAGAGGGACTTGGGAGAAGGGATGGAGGGACAGGATACAGGGAACGGCTTTAAATAGGGAATAGGGTACAGTTAGATGGGATATTGGGAAGGAATTCTTGTCTGGGACGGTGGGGAGGCTCTGGAATGGAATTCCCAGAGAAGCTGTGGCTCCCCCTGGATCCCTGGAATTGTCCAAGGCCAGACTGGAGCAACCTGGGACAGAGGAAGCTGTCCCTGCCCATTGCAAGGGATGGAATTCCATGATCTTTAAACTGTCTTCCAACCTAAAGCACTCTGTGACTCTGGGCTCTGGAAGTGCACAATTTATGGAATTGGCGGATTCCTTGAATCCCAGAATTTGGGATGAGACCCTGCCTTTATCTCTCAGCAGGGCTGTGACCCCTTTGCCCAGACCCAGCGGAGCAAACTCCAGCACCGCCGGGCCCGGATCAACCAACAGATCAACAAGGAAATGAGGATGAGAGCGGGAGCAGAAAACCTCTTCCGGTGAGTCCTGATGCCCTGAGCATCCCCCTGGCTCTGGAATTTGGTTGGAGACAGGAACAGAGTCTTGATATCCAAGATTCAGCTGGTGGTAGGTTGTTGGAAAGTAGGATGGGAGCAGATGGGGTAATGGGAATGAATTCCTGGTTGAGGTTGGGCTTGGAATGCAGAGCTCCAGCCTGAAAACCCAGGAAGTGGATCCAGTGGATGTGGAGCTGTTGGAGTGAGTCCAGATGTTCCAAGGGTTGGAGCCCCTCTGCTCTGGAACCAGGATGGGAGCTGGAAATATTCATCCTGGAGAAGGGAAGGGTCTGGGGAGACTTGGAGCCCCTTCCTGTCCCTAAAGGGGCTCCAGGAGAGCTGGAGAGGGACTTGGGACAGGGGATGGAGGGACAGGACACAGGGAATGGCTTCCCACTGCCAGAGGGCAGGGACAGATGGGATATTGGGAAGGAATTCTTCCCTGGGAGGGTGGTGAGGCCCTGGCACAGGTTGCCCAGAGGAGCTGTGGCTGCCCCTGGATCCCTGGAAATGTCCAAGTCCAGTCTGGATGAGGCTTGGAGCAACCTGGGCTAAGGAAAAGTCCCTGCCCAAGGCAGGGAATGGAACTGGAGGTTTCTGAGGATCCACCTCAAACTGTTCCATGAAATCCAGCTTGAGAATCATGAACAGCTTCAAAAATCCCTTCAGGATTGAATCCAACCATTCCCCCATCACTGCCAGGGCCACCACTTGTCATCAAGTGCCAGATCCACAGGGGTTTTATCCCAAGGACAACTTTTTTTAGCGTCTTTTGTGTTTATTTAATTTTTCCTTAATATTTTGGAGCACATTCCAGGCTAGGCAGGTCATTAATATAAAAAAATTCCATAAATCTGCCTTAAAGTCAATTTTTTGGGGAATATTTTACCTACTTTTTTTATTGTTTCTCTCCCAGATAAAATAAAATTATTCTTTGGAATAATCCAAATGCTTTGGAACTAGAATGATTTAACAGTAGAGTGTTCCTGTTGCGCCCGGAAAAATGGGATAATGGTTGATCCATAAAAAAAATGGTGTTTTCCAGGGGGATGAGATCCCTCTGCTCCATCCACGCTGCTGTGTCTGATTTAATTAAGGGAAAAAAAAAAAAGCCAAGAAATCCCAACTTCTGCCTCTCCTATGTTATATTTAAAAAAAAAAAAAAAGAAAAAAAAAGAGGGAAATGTGCTGGCTCAGCAGAAACCAGCCTGGTCCTGGTTGGAATTGGAGCTGTGGGAAGGGGGAGTGAGGAAAAACAGGATGCAAAACACATCTTAATTATCAGGGAAACGCACTGAGGGGGCTCTTTTTTTAGCTGGCTCAGCACTCTGGGTGTCCTTTGGAGCAGCCACTCTTCCCTCCCTCCCTCCTTCCCTCCCTCCCACAAATCCAGCTGAGTAATAAAGTTGATTTCTTGGCATTCCAGTGCTCCAGGCTTATGAAACTTGGGAAATCTGGGGGGGTAGAAAAAGGAATAATCAAGCTTGAAATTAAAGGATGAGGAGGAGGGGGGGGGATTATGTTGCAAGTCTAAAGGTTATTGCTTCAAAATTAAAGATTTGTGGTGCATGGATAAAATTCCTTTGGATCTTTAGCCTGGTGCTGATGGGAAAAGGCTGTGGATTGTCCAGCCTGGGGCAGTTTGGAGCTGAATTTACTGGGATTTTTGCCTTTAAATTTAAAAACAAACTAACCCAATGCTTGGGAAAAAAATAATCCTGTTCAGCCTTTCCATGTCTTTTCCTGGAAAAGTTGGGAGGAATGGGGTGTTGGAAAAAGACAAATCCATGTGGTGTTTGCTCTGTGAATTTGTTTGCTGCGTAAATAAATGGGAAGATCAATTTTTTCTTTTCCTTCCTTGTCCAAACACTGGGATTGAGTAGAGGAATAGGGGAGACAAAAATGTCCAGGTTTTTGGAAAGAAAGAAAAATAAAGCACAAAATAAATCACAAAATCCCAGAAATTCCCTGTGTCCTGGGGATAGTGTGGCAGCAGGAATTCTGCCCCTTTTCCCTGCTCAGGTGAAATCCCACCTGGAATTCTGCATCCAGCTCTGGGCTCCAACTGCAGAAGGATGTGGAGCTGATCCAGAGGAGGCCACAAAGATGCTCCAAGGGCTCTGGAGCCAGGCTGGGAGAGCTGGGAATGTCCAGCCTGGAGAAGAGAAGAATCCAGGGAAACCTCAGAGCCCCTTCCAGTGCCTGAAGAGGCTCCAGGAGAGCTGGAGAGGGACCTGGGAAAAGGGAATGGAGGGACAGGACACAAGGAATGGCTTTAAACTGGAATAGGGTAAGGTTAGATGGGATATTGGGAAGGAATTCTTGTCTGGGAGGGTGATGAGGCTCTGGAATGGAATTCCCAGAGAAGCTGTGGCTGCCCCATCCCTGGAATTGTCCAAGGCCAGGTTGGACAGGGCTTGGAGTGCCCTGGGATAATGGAAGGTGTCCCTGGCCATGGCAGAGTGGTGGAATTCCAAGATTTTGAAGGTCCTTTCCAACCCAACCCATTCCAGGATTATTTGCTGCATGTGGCACTTGCAAGTATCCCAGGAAAACCTTTCCTAGGTAACAGATTCCTGACAAAATCACGGAGCAGATCCTCCTGGAAACTGTGCTAAGACATCTGGAAAATAAGCAGGGGCCTGCTGAGAGCCAAAGAAATTGTTGGAGGCTGGGAACAAGGAAGGAAAACTCTCCTTAATCCATATGGGATGAAAATCAGACTGATAGTGTCCTGGAGGTGTTGGGATGTGTGGGGGATAAATAGGAATTAAATCCTGGTTTATAGGGATTAAATACTGGTTTATATGGAAACACAGGGTGATGCTGCCTGGGGAATTGCAGGAATGCTGAAGGATTTTTCAGTGGAAGCAGCCATGAGGATCTTTGGATGTGCTGTGGTTTGGTTTGGTTTGTTTAGAATCAAAAAAATTCCTTGCTCTTGGAAAATGCTGGCGTAGGGGAGGCAGGAGGAGACTCTGAACCACCAGAATTTCAAAGGAAAACCCTGGAGCTCCTTCTGCTGCCCTGAACCAGGGCATGGCAGGACTCAGAAGGATTCAACCCATAAAAAAAATCCATGTCAAAGTCAATACTCTGGAAAAGCTGGAGGGGAGCAGTTTCCTGGTGGAGCAGAGCTTTTCCATGTGCTGTTTTCCCTGGATCCCAGCGTGGTTCAGCAGCCAGAGCCCCTTTCAGCTCCGGGTTATCTCTCCCTGCTTTCCTTTGCAGGAGATAAGCAGGGAATAATCAGCCTGGGAGCTTGTCCTGCTGGGAACAGCTGGAATCAATCCCTGGTGTTTACAGCTCCTGCTGGGAGCAGGGAAGGGAGGGCAGGAGCTCACAAATCCTTTCTTTTTCCACGAGGATTTTTGCACCCCAAAATGAGGCTTTTCCTCCTCAAATCCCACTGTTTATTTGGGATGGGGGAGTGCCTGGATTGGTCACAGCCAAGCTGAAGCTGCACTGGAGGTGAAGTGGGAATGGGCAAGGGAAAGGTGGCTCTGGATGAGGAATTCCTGGATGCAGCACTGCAGTTTTGCCTGGGCTCAGCCTCTCTCTGGATGTTCAGACTTCTCTAATCCTGAAAGGCTGGGAGAGCTGGGAATGTCCAGCCTGGAAAAGGGAAGGATCCAGGGAGACCTCAGAGCTCCTTCCAGTGCCTAAAGGGGCTCCAGGAGAGCTGGAGAGGGACTTGGGACAAGGGATGGAGGGACAGGACACAGGGAATGGTTTCCTGCTGCCAGAGGGCAGGGATAGATGGGATATTGGGAAGAAATTCGTCCCTGTGAGGGTGGTGATGATCTGGAACAGGATTCCCAGAAAAGCTGTGGCTGTCCCATTCCTGGAAGTGTCCAGGTCCAGTTTGGATGAGGCTTGGAGCAATCCTGTGGGAAGGGTGGGCTCGATGCACATGGATTGAGTCTGGAGTGGAAAAAATAAATTCATGGATAAAAAGCGGGAAATTTGATCCATTGGTTTCTTCCAGGGCCACCAGCAACCACAAGGTGAAGGAAACGGTGGCTCTGGAGCTGAGCTACGTAAACTCCAACCTTCAGCTCCTGAAGGAAGAGCTGGAGGAGCTCAACAGCAGCATGGACGTGTATCAGAACGACAGGTGGGTGTGGGGAGAGCAGCCTGTTCCCTTGGGATTTCATTTTTCCCACTCTTGTGGAATTTTTCTGGGAGCAAGGCTGGCCTCGCCTTGTCTGCCCTGCTCTGTCCCGTGGCTGGGGTGACCCTCAGAGGTTCCCTTCCAACCCAAACCTTTCCGTGGTCAGGGACCAGGAGGTGGTGGCTGGAGGATAGGGGAGAATTTTGGGCATGGGCCAGAATTCCTGGAAAATTTTCATCCTGCGAATGTCAGTAGTTCCCTTCTTGAGCTGCAGGGAGAGAAAAACCAGTTTTTCCTAGGGGATACTGGGATATTCTTGGATAGATGGAGCATCCTTTGTACACTGATGTCCCAAAGCAGCAGAAATAGGGAAGAAAGAACCATCTTCCCTTGTACTTTCCCCCTTTCCCGACAATCCCACCAGAGCTCTTCCCAACAGCGTGTTTTGGTGAGGGGAATCACCATGCCTGGAAGTGTCCCTGGAATGACTGGATGTGGCACTCGGTGCTCTGGGCTGGGTGGGATCAGTCACAGCTTGAACTCAATGATCTTGGAGGGCTTTTCCAGCCTAAACAATTCTGGGATACTGGGAATTCTTTTCCCCTCCTTTTCCTTTCTGGAGGTGGATGGTGTTGGATGGCAACATGAGGTGTTGTGTGGGTAACATGGCTGAGGGATGGGATGGGATCCAGAGGGATCTGGATAAGCTCCAGATGAAGTCACTTGGTTCAGCAAAGCCAAGTGCAACATCCTGCACCTGGGCCGGGGCAATTCCAAACACAAATCCAGGCTGGGGGGTGAGGGGATGGAGAGCAGCCCTGAGGAGAAAGGATTTGGGAGCGTTGGTGGATGAAAAGCTGGAAATGCCTCATCCATGTGCAGTCACATCCCAGAAATCCCCCCTGTCCCAGGCTCATTGCACAGCGTAGGCAGCAGGAAAATGGGAATTCTGCCCCTCTGCCCTGCTCAGGTGAGATCCCAGCTGGAATTCTGCATCCAGCTCTGGGCTCCAACAGCAGAAGAACGTGGAACTGCTGGAGCAGATCCAGGGGAGGCCATGGAGATGCTCCAAGGGCTGCAGCTCCTCTGATCTGGATCCAGGCTGGGAGAGCTGGGAATGTTCATCTGGAGAAGGGAAGGCTCCAGGGAAACCTCAGAGCCCCTTCCAGTGCCTGAAGGGCTCCAGGAGAGCTGGAGAGGGACTTGGGACAAGGGATGGAGGGACAGGACACAGGGAATGGCTTCCCACTGCCAGAGGGCAGGGATAGATGGGATATTGGGAAGGAATTCTTCCCTGTGAGGGTGGTGAGGCCCTGGAATTCCCAGAGGAGCTGTGGCTGCCCCTGGATCCCTGGAAGTGTCCAAGGCCAGGTTGGATGGGGTTTGGAGCAGCCTGGTCCTGGATAAGGTGTCCCAGCCCATGTCAGTGGGTGAAAATGGATGATCTTTAAAGCCCCTTCCAACCCAAACCATTCCACGATTCCACATTTCTGTGTCCATCCATGTGCTTTTCCAGGCACAATTCCCTCTCAGGGATGCTCAGTTTTCCCAATTTGCCATTTGCTTGCCCTGGTTTGAAAAGAAATCAGGAGCAGCAACAACAACCCGAAACCATGCCCAGGCCAAACAAAAGTCTCTTTGTTTATTCCAGGCATTGGATTCCAGTGGAATTCTCGTTAGGGAATGAGCAGTAATGGCTTTCTGCACTAATTATAGCTCCTGGAGCTGTTTGTTCCAAGGAAAATGTGGGTGTAAATTCCCTGCCTTGCTCTCCTTGTTTTCATAACTTCCTTTGCCTGTTTTCCTTCCCAATTAATGATTAATTAACAAGTTATCAGCAGTCTGGGGGGGATAATGAGAGGGGGCTATTGTGTTGGTGAGGGCTTGATCCTGCCTTGCCCACCCAACATCCAGGATTCCTCTGAAAAGCAGGAGCTGGAAAAATAAGATGATTTTGTTTTTTTTTTTTTTTTTTTTTTTTTTCTCTTACGTTGCCATTCCCAAATCTTTCTGGGAAGAGCATTTTTCCATGTGGAGTCTCTTGATGGCACAAGCCCAGGGCAAGGAGCTGCTTCCTTTTAATCTCCAACCCACAGGATCCATCCAAGATTTTTAATCCAACCACCAAACAGGTTCTTGTCTTCTTCCAGTGAATCCATCAGCGTTCCCATGATCCCTCTGGGACTGAAGGAGACCAAGGAGCTGGATTTGCTGGCACCACTCAAGGTGAGCTTTGGGGTTTCACTGATGGGTGCTGAAGCAGCTGAAATTCATTTTCCGGTTTGGAAAAGTTGCCAAAAAATAAATTCATGGAGAGAAACTGAACTTAAAACATGGGAAGGTGGGAGATGAAGGTCTGGAGATGCTGGAGAGCAGGAAAGGGAGGAGATTACCGCTTAGTGGAGTCTTGCTTGTGGGCAGAAGTGGAAAATTCTTGCACAGAATTGCCAGAAACATCCCTTTAAATCATACAAATGGGGATTTTCTCCTGTTTCCCAATCCAGGATTTCATCAGTGAACACTATGGAGAGGAGGGTGTCCTGTTTGAAAAGGAAATCAAGGAGTTCATGGAGCTGCGACAGGTTTGGTGTCCCTTGGCTTCCAAAGTTTGGCTTCAAGGATCACTCCTTGGAGATGCCACATTTCCTTTGTGGGGGTTCCCTCATCCTTTCTCCAAATTCCGTATTTATCCTTGTATTTCAGGGTGCAGCATTCCCATGCCGGAGCACCTTGGACTTGGTTTATAGGTTCCAAAATATTACAGATTATTCAGGAATTGTTCGTTTTCCCTGTCCTCAATGTCCTGCTGACCTACAAAAGAGCAGCAATAAAGCTTATAGTGCAATCATTGTTTATGAATATTAATTCACCCCTGGCAAGGCTGAACAACTTCTCTCTCTCCAGGCAGGCCTTGGAGAAGAGGAAATTTAAAGTAGTCTGGGAAAAGAGGGGGGAAAAAAATCCTGTTTATTCCCTAGGATTTATAAAATCAGAATTTCCATGAGTTTTTCCAGCACAATTCCCAGGCTACTGCTTCTACATTTGGGTGTCCCAGCACCCAAACTTTCCCCATGGATGAACCTCAGAATCATGGAATGGTTTGGGTTGGAAAGGCTCTTAAAGATCATCCAATTCCATCCCCTTCCATGGGTAGGGACACCTTCCACTATCCCAGGTTGCTCCAGGTGTCATCCAACCTGGCATTGGACACTTCCAGGGATGGAGCAGCCACAGCTTCTCTGGGAATTCCATTCCAGAGCTTCACCACCCTCCCAGACAAGAATTCCTTCCCAATATCCCATCTAACCTTACCCTATTCCAGTTTAAAGCCATTCTCTGTGTCCTGTCCCTCCATCCCCTGTCCCAAGTCCCTCTCCAGCTCTCCTGGAGCCCCTTTAGGGACAGGAAGGGGTTCTGAGGTTTCCCTGGATCTTTCTCTTCTCCAGGTGAACATTCCCAGCTCTCAGTCATTCTTTGAGGGCTCTCAGCCTGTCCCAGGGAGCTTCCTCCTCTTTTCCCATCCCTGTCTCCTCTCCCATTCCGGCAGGCCATGCGCACCCCGAGCCGCAACGAGGCCGGATTGGAGCTCCTGATGGAATATTACAACCAGCTCTACTTCCTCGACAGCCGGTTCTTCCCTCCCACCAAAACCTTGGGAATCTTCTTCCACTGGTGGGTGCAGCTTTCCCTATCCCACCTGGGTGGGGAGGGAGTCAGGATCCAAATTTCCACGGTGGAATCTCTTTGGGGGCCGGTGGACACCAGGACCTGGATTTGCCGTTGCCTGTGGTGGGTTAGTTTGGGGAGGGAGAGGGAATCAAAACACAAATCCCATGGGATGTACCATGATGGGAATGCTGCCTGCGACCCCACCTGAGCACTGAAAACCCTTCAGGCTCCTCCTGCATCCATGGAGAGGTTTAGGTTGGAAAGGACCTTCAGGATCATCCCATTCCAACCCCCTTCCCATGAGTGAGGACAATTTTTGCGGCCCATGACAGGGACACTTTGGGGGTCTGTGACCAGGGGATGGGCAGCTGTCGGCTCTTCCCTTCTCCAGGTATGACTCCCTGACGGGGGTCCCATCCCACCAGAGGGCTCTGGCCTTCGAGAAGGGAAGTGTCCTCTTCAACCTGGGAGCGCTGCACACCCAGATCGGGGCGCGGCAGGACCGCGCCTCCCTGCCCGGCCTCAACCAGGCCATCGATGCCTTCCAGAAGGCAGCTGGTAAGTGGCTTCCCCTCTTCCTCCTCTTCCCAGGAAGCTTTTCCCAGAGGTGGGAATAGTCCACAGAAGTGCAGGAAGGGGTGGGAGCAGCCGTAGGATCACAAATGGAGCACGAGGTGTCTCCACGTTGGTTGTGTGGGTTGGGGAGTTGGGATGATCCAGCAGCCACCCAAAAGGATGTCCCAGCTGTGGAGAGATGCTGATCCATCTCCCCTTGGGAAAAACAGAAGCACTCAGAGCTTTGGAGAAGAAATTGGGCACAAGGATGGTTTAGATGGCAAGGGTTGGACCTCAGATCTTCTTACCCACCACTGATGGTGAGATGTTCGATGTTCTTGGAGGGAAACCTGCCTGATTCTCTTCCTCACAAGCCTGGTAACTTCCAGGAGCTTTTCCCTCCTCCAGGTGCCTTTAACTACTTAAAGGAAAACTTCTCCAATGCTCCCAGCCTGGACATGAGCGCAGCCTCCCTGACCATGCTGGTGAGGCTGATGGTGGCCCAGGTCCAGGAGTGTGTCTTTGAGAAGATGACCTTGCTGCGTGCCCAGAATGACTTCCTGGCCCGCCTGCAGCTGGCTCAGGAGGCAGCAAGGGTGAGGATTTTGGGAAGGGGAGGATTTGGTGGGATTTTCCAGTCGGCAAAACCTTCCAGGAGAGCACAGCCTGCTGTCAGCATCTCCTGAGGGACATCCCATCTCTTCCCAGGTGGAAGATGCTTATTCCCTGGTGCACCAGACCATGAGCCAGCCCCACGTCAAGGATTACGTTCCCTTCTCCTGGACCACCATGGTCCACGTCAAGTCGGAGCATTTCAAAGCCCTCTCCCATTATTTCGCTGCCATCGCCCTCTGCGACTGCCCCGGTGAGTGTCTGGTCTGGGCAGAGCTTCCTGCTCATCCAAATACTAATTCCACAGTATTCCTGGGTTTTGGGAACAGATTCCCAAAAAAAGAGGTTATGGATACAACACCCGAAGTTTCTGGAATGATCTGAGCTGTGGATCTTCTCTATGGACTCAGCAGTTCATCCCCAAGGCAGATTTTCCCATATTTCTGGTTTCCACAGGGAAAAACCCAAAGAAGGGGAGGAAAAAGCTGCTGGAGGGATGTCACCTGCTGTCCCCTTTGGGGCTGGGTGGGGAGATAAGGGTCACCTGCCTGCTGACCTCAGCCCAACATCCTTTGGGTCACTTTTTCTGTTGGGCCAGCCGAAGGCTTCAAAAATAAACCCAAAAATTGGATTTAACTTTCCAGCCTCGTGGATGGATGTCCCAGGAATCTCAGGGTGGTGGCAGCAAGGTACCCGTGGTTCCGTGGAGTCACTTGGAGCGTGACTTCAAGATGTGACCCTTGATCTCCATCTGTGCCACCACCGACACCCTGGGAGCAATTTTGGGACGGAGCAGAGGAGCCGGGGGTAGGCAGCAGATGCCCCTGGTGACCTTTGGTGTCACCTGGTGGGTGGCTGAGAAGCTTTTTGAGGGCTGGCTGCCAAAACCGGTGCTGAGACAGTGACACCAGTGGCTGCCAGACTGTCCTCACACCCTCCCCTGCTCCAGAGCCTGCCCAAAATCTTCCTTGTGCCGTGTGGGCGTTGCAGAAGCTGGATTGAGCAAGGAGATGGGAGAGAGGGGGATAATGTGGAGCTGGAAGGGCTTAAAGGTCCAAACAGGAGAGGATGATGATGGAGATAGGATTCCATGGGGTTCCAAAGGGCAGGGCAAACCTTCTCCCTAGAATTTTTGGTGTCGTCAGGCACTGTGGGAAGCAGAAAACTGCAGGAGACACCTACTTTGGGAATTTTTTCCCTGCTGTTGGGATCTCCTGTTCCTGTTCCCACCTCTCCCTTGTTGGAATAACAAATATTTTGCTTCCATAACCAGCTGGGAATAAATTCCTTACGCTGCAGTTCAATCCCTCAGGGATGCTGACATGGCAGGAGCTGGCACGGGGGGAGCCAGCCCTGGAGCTGCCAGTTCCCAACCCTCTGGATCCCTGTGCTCACCAGGCTTTGGGATCCTCTGTTTGGAGCAGCAAAACTCCCTGGAATATTCTGGGGCTTTTCTTATCCCACTCTGTGTCCAGGGAAAGAGGGTGCTGTGCAACCCTGAGTGAGCCAAAGAGAATTAGGAACAATTTGGGCTAAAACAAAGGGTTTAAAGAGCCTAGTGTGGGGTTTGGAGAGCCTGGGGGAGCTGGATCCATCTCTGTTTTTCCATGGAATGCTCTGTTTTTCCTTGGTTGCTCTGTGGGCTGGAGAAAAGGGCTCCAGGGAGACCTCAGAGCCTTTTGCAGTGCCTAAAGGAGCTCCTGGAGAACTGGAGAGGGATTTTGGAGAAGGGATGGAGGGAAAGGACACAGGGAATGGCTTCCCACTGCCAGAGGGCCAGGATAGATGGGATATTGGGAAGAAATTTTTCCCTGTGAAGGTGGTGAGGCCCTGGAATGGAATTCCCAGAAAAGCTGTGGCTGCCCCATCCCTGGAAGTGTTCAATGCCAGGATGGATGTCACAGCCACGTGGAAGTGTCCCTGTCCATGGAAAGGGGCTGGAATTGGATGGTGTTGAAGGTGCCATCCAACCCAAACCATTCCGTGACTGCCTGATTTTGTTGTCACATTTGTCTTCATGTCCTCCAGGTGGGGAAATCCCAGGGCTCTCTGTTCCTAATCCTGCTTCCTCAGTGGAGCAGAGGAAGGCAGGAAAGAGGAAAAAAAGGCTGTGTTCAGGACAAATCCTGCCCTTAACCCAGATCCTGGTGCATCCCTGACTGGGATCATCCCTGTGCCCATCCATGATTCCTTGCAGGCTGTGGTTGGATGACAGGAAGGTGCTGCCAGGGCCACCTGAATGTGGATGTGGCATCCTGGTCCCCGTGTCCCCACTGCCACGGGGGGCTGGGTGGCCCTGCCCTCTCCCTAATCCCATCCCCATCCATTTCCTTCCCGCAGCTCCCTCAGATGCCGAGCTGCTGGAGCAGGAGAAGGCTTTCCTGCAATTCCACGTCACCATGCCAGAGGGGCCATCACTTCGTGTCCTGCTGCAGGATCCCGAGGAGCGGAGGAAGCTGGGTGAGCACAAATTTCTGGATCCCTTCGCGATTCCCACAAAAGATGAGATTTTAGGGGGGGTCTCTCCACACAAAGAGGAATTTCTCAGGAAATTTCTCCTGAGAAGCAGGAAGGCATCACAGTCCCCTTGAGGGTGTGAGGACCAACTCGTGGTGCTTGTCCCAAGCTGTCCAGCTCTGACAGGAAAAATTCCAGGTGTTCTGAGCCAGGTAGCATCACCCATTGCTACAGAGAAATCCATAGGGACACGGAGCTCTTGGAAGCTCCTTGTTTTGGGCTGACTTGGCTGGAAAACAAGACGCAGCAGATGCTCAGGGGGTGGCTTTTTCAGCTGCAGCGATTTCTTGGGAGACAAGAACTTCTTCCCATGCGGAATTTCAGCTCCAGGGAAAGAACAGGCAGTGCTTATTCAGCTCAAGTCCTGTTTTGGCAGCCCATCCTCAAAGGGGCTGCATCAGGAGCAAACTCAGCACTCGGAATTTGGGGTGTTGCCTCCCCCAGGAGCTCTCTTCACTCCTTGCACACGTGTGGAAGGAGGCAAATCCCACCAGGAATGAGTTTGGCCTCAGCAAGGTCCTTCAGGATGCTCAACCAGATTTCACTTGAAACCTCCAAATAAACCCCAAAATCCAAGTGTTTTATGGTGACACCACCCCAACACCCTCAGGTGTGGTTCACGTCAGCTTTTCCAACTCTGCCTGATTTTCCTGGGGGAAACAGGCTCTGTTCAATATTCATAGTGAAAAATAGATGTGCAGAAACCAAGCTCAGCTTGGGTTTGGTTTACAGGAACGGAAAAACTCGGAGATGTTGTGGATCTCCATTCCTGGAGGTGTCGAAAATGAGGTTGGACAGGGCTTGGAGCAACCTGAGATAGTGGAAGGTGTTCCCCTTTGGAATGGGGTTGAAATGAGATTAGTTTTAAGGTCCTTTCCAACCCAAACCATTCCATGGTTCTATTATTATTAACTATTATTATTATTAATATTCCCCACCATTCCACATTTTATAGATTTGATAAAAATCCTCAGAGTGGGGAGTCTCCTCTCTGCTTTCCATCCAGCCCCAAAACATTCCTCTGGCTGTGGATTCCGGGAGTGTGGAGCAGACCTCATCTCCCTGGATTCTGTTGCCACCGTGTGTCCCGAGCGTGAAATGCCACAGGCACACGTGTTTCCATGAGACACGCGGAGAGAGCTTTTCTGGGAGTTTAGCCTTGGATACGGCTGCCTTGGTTGCGGTTTCCCACGGAGGAGATGCTTTGCGTTGATATCCGTGGGTCACTGGAATTTCAGCTCCTCTTTCCCGACCACTTCCATTTCCCGGGGGTGGGAACACGCCGGAGAGGGAGCAGAGAGCGGAGGATGGAGAGCAGGACCTGCAGGACAAGGAAAAGCTTAGCCTAGAAAACAGGGTTGTGTTGCACCTTCCCAAGGAGGACAGGGCTGGGTTGTTCTCCGTGTTCCCATTCCCGAGGGATCCGAGGCGATGGAGAGAAGTTAATTTGCTCAGGAGATTGAGGTTAAGCGTGAGGAGGGACGTCGGGGGTGGTTTTTCAGGAACATCTGCCAGCTCCGGCGTCAGGGGAACGAAGTAGGTCACCCTTCAAGGTCCCTTCCCAGCCCTCCATCGGCTGGGACCGACCCCATTTAGGGCTGGGAACGTGACTGGGCTGTCCCTGAGTCACAGCGGGGTGGTGGCACCGCTCCTGAAATCCGTGGGCAGCCGAGCGGGAACGTCGCCGGAGCTGCTGCTCCGTCGGGCTCAGCTCCCTCTGCTCCCTCACAGGCAAAGCTCACCTCAAAAAAGCCATCATGAAGCACGAGGAGGCCATGAGGATCCATGGATTGTGCAAGATCCTAAGGAAGATGGATATCCTGCAGGAGGTCCTGTCTTTTGCCCACAAACGCTCCCTGAGCAAATATTCCGAGATCGACCACGAGGAGGATTTCTTTGAGACGGGAGAGGCTCCAGACATCCATCGTGAGTGGGGTTTTTTTTTTGGGATTGTGGGGTGGGGAGGGGGTTTGTGGGTGGGAAGACTCCACAGGGAGTTCTGCTGTGGAGGGGGGTTGGACTGGATGGTCTCTGAGTTCCAATCCAAACTATTCCAGGATTTTAGGTCCTGGCTCTTAAGGGGTCACACTGTTCATCTTTGGGATGGCAGCAGCTGCCCCAGCTGCCTGAGGTCACCCCCCTGTCTGTGCTTTTCTCTCCCTCCCATCAGCCAAAACGCACCAGAAACCCGAAATCAAATCCCCCAACTTCTCCCAGGTGAAGGTGACCGACCTCTTCCACAGGCTGGTACGTACAGCTCCAGGAATGGGAATATCCCGAGGGAGCAGCCGTCTCCTGCTCCTCCCCTGCATGCTCTGCTTGCCTGGATTCCTTCCTCCCGCAGCCTCCTCTCCCTCTCTCCAGCAGTTTTCCAAGGAGGAGCAGCAGGAGGAGGGCTGGGATCTGTCTCTGACACCTAAATGGGTCACAAAGCTCCTCCGGTGACAGGGGAGAAGGCACAGGGATTTTGGGTGGGCTTTTCCCACAGGACCCTTGTGAAGAAAGGTTTTGGTGTCAGGAGGCACCAGAAAAATCCCACTGGAGCTTAATCCCTGCCCTCTTTAAGTTTTTGGGTTCCTGGGGAGCTCAGACTGGGATTCAGGACAGTGGTGGGATCTGAGGTGGGGTCAGCCCCTGAGTACCCCAGGGAGAGCTTGTGCATCTCAGCCCCAGGGCAGGCAGGAACATCCTGCTCCTGTGGGGATGGAAAAGTGGGAAAAAGAGGAAAGAATTGGGGAAAAGGGACCCTGAAGTGGTGACCTGTCCCACCACCCTGCTCTTGGACCAACCCCTGGTGGCACCCCCCAGATCCGGACAGCCTCAACCCCCATCATTTCTTCTTGGATGCTGGGACTGTTTTCCCTGCAAAAGACTGGATTTCTTCCTCTGCCCCCTCCCCATCCCTGGAACTGGGCTTTTTACAAGGCTGCACAATTCCAGGGAGTTGAAAAGGTGCTTTCCATGTTTCTGCCTCATCCCAGGGCCCCCTCTCCGTGTTCTCAGCCAAGAACAAGTGGTATCCAGCTCGGAGGGTCCACCTGATGAGAGGAGAGAACGGCTTTGGATTCACCCTGCGAGGAGACTCCCCCGTCCTCATTGCCGGGGTGATCCCGGGGGGCTGCGCTGCTGTGAGTATCCCAATTTCTTGCTGTTCCCATGGGAATGCCAGAAGGGAGCTGCCTGGAGGGATTCCAGGTGTTTTTAGGTCTTAAAACAGTTCAGGAGGAGACTCATCCCTGCTGGAGCTCAGGCTGGGGTTTGCAGGTGGGCGTCACGAAATGATTAATTTTTAGGAGATAGCTAAGGAGAAAAACATGGAATTTTGCTCAGTTTTTAACTGCTGGAAGCCCATCCAGCTCCCTTGTCCCTCATATTGGGATGTGACAGTGGCTGGAACAAGATGTCACATCCAAAAAGCAGAGGCAGCTTTGTTTTCCATCAGAAGATGCTGGAGATCCCTGGTGGGGTGCCCTGAGGGTCTCCCCACTCCCTCAGTACCAACCCACGTAGGAGACGGGTTTGGGAATCAAGGGACCACTCAATATGAGTTAGCTGCTTGTTCCATTTTATTACAGTTTCAGCTACATTTTTATAGTATTTTGGAAAGGTAACACGCAATCTGTATTTTATTATGATTGGATAATTGCTGTTTTTCACACGTTAACTTCTACGTTTCTATTGGTCCAGCTCATAACACCCGAGCTCTATAAAGATACTTTTTAGTGGAATTTATAAGATACATGAAGTTATATAAGATACATTCTGCAGAATTCACATCCTGACAAACTTCACAAGATACATTTTGCAGATTTCTCATCCTAAATTCTCATCTATTCTTCATTGTCTTATTAACACTTAGTTTTTTTCTTATCTTTGGTACAATATTGTGCCAAGGACTCACGCTAACTCAAAGTCAGGGTTGTGCAGGCCTCCCAAGGAGCTGTGGCCATTCTTCACCGAACCCATCCATCCAGATCCCAGCATCTCTGGAACAGCACTCTCCTTAGCAGCAGGATCACATCCCGCTTTGGGATCTCCCCCAAAGATTGGGATGTGGGCCAGATACCTGGAGCAGAGTTGTGTCTTCTCCTCAGCCCGGAGAAGAGAAGGCTCCAGGGAGAGCTCGGAGCCCCATCCAGTGCCTAAAGGGGTCCAGGAGAGCTGGAGAAGGACTTGGGACAAGGGATGGAGTGCCAGGATGAGGGGGAATGGCTTCCTAATGCCAGAGGGCAGGGTTAGATGGGTCTTGGGAAGAAGTTTTTCCCTGTGAGGGTGGTGAGGCCCTGGCAGAGGTTGCCCAGAGAAGCTGTGGCTGCCCCATCCCTGGAATTGTCCAAGGAGCAACATGGGGTAGTGGAAGGTGTCCCTGGTGGGATTGGATGATCTTGAAGGTCCCTTCCAAATCATCCAAGACTCTCTGATGACCCATGCACATTTTCCCTCATTCCCTGCAGGAAGCCGGGCTGAAGGAAGGGGACTACATCATCTCCGTGAATGGCAAGGACTGCAAGTGGTCCAAGCACGCTGAGGTTGTCCAGCTGCTGAAGAGCACCGGGAAGGAGGGGGTGGACATTGGGGTCATCACCCTGCAGGGCTCAGAATGTCCCAAAGCCGTAAGTCCCATCCCACGGGAAACCACAGAACTCCTTGGAGCTCTGGGTGCTGCCCTGGCTTCACTCCCCTCTCCGCCTTTCCCAAGCAGGTGGACAGGAAGGCAGCAGTGATGTCCTCGGGATCCGGGGTGCTGAAGAGCAACAAGGAGAACAGCAGGAAGAGCCTGATGAACAGCAAGAGCGCCAGCACGCTGCTGGTGTGGAGCAAGAAGAGCAAGAGGAGCAAGAAGAGCACCTACAGCGGCGTCCCCTTCACCAGCGTGGGGGACAACGAGGCCATGTACTGACCATGCTCCGTGGTGTTCCCTGAGCTCCAGGACTGGCTGCCCGGGAAGCTTCCCAAGCCTGGCTGGGCTGTGAGGACTCCCAGCCCCGGGAATGCGCCACTGGTCGGATCCGCGCCGAGAGGTGAGCGAGGCTCCTCCACCTCCCAGCTCCTGCGTCCAACGATCCCCTCAGTGTGGGGGAAACTCGGGTTTATTGTTAATTTCGGGATTATTTTTTTTTTTGCTCTCAAGGGGGTTGGGGGGAGCTGTGCTAAAGCAGGGCCTGGTTTGTGTCTTCTGCTTGGCCAAAGCCAGCCCCAGCCATTAAAGCAAAAGTGTCACCTTCTGTAGCATCTCCTGGGCTTTCTCTGCGAGGTACAAGATGGAACTGCTCTCCAAGAGCTGCTGGAGGAGCTGAATCCTTCAGCTGAATCCTTCCAGACTCCCCTTTTTTTGGGAGAGGGGACAGCACCGGGCATCGATGATTTGTGGTGATCCCATCACAGGGTCCAACCCAGGCAGCATCTCCCAGCTGGGACTATCCCAACAAAATAGGAAGGTTTGACCATTTTTAGTGCTTTTGGGGTGGTTATTTTTTTGGGAATGAACCCCCAGCTCGGCTCAGAAAATCCAGTGAGGCCGCCCAGACGGATTCTTTGGAAGAAAAGGGAAGGACTTAACGTGCAGTTGTTGTCTGGCTTTTATAATCAGGAGATGTGGATTGCCCTAAATATTCTGTGAGGAGATTAATAGCTAAGAGCCTTGGAGGGGGGTGGTTTATTTTTCCTGGGAGGAGATTAAAATTCCAGGAAGATATCTCCTCCAGATTATTAAACTCCTAAATTTGTGCTACCGTTGGATCTTGCACATGTTGCTAATTCCCTAACACTGCTGTCAGCATTCCTGGGCTGGCCTGATGGATCCAGGCATCTTGGTAATTGTCCTGGAAACGCTGGGAGACTCTGGATCCACAAAACAGATTGGCAGAATTTCCTCCCTCCTGTTTCTGCCTGGTGCATTATTTTTCCTGAAGGCTGAGGAGCTGTCTGGTCTTCAGGGCTTGGATGATCCTGGGAGGTAGAAAATTCCCTTGGGAGGGAATGGATTGTATTTTTGTACTTTGTAAGGAAATTTTTACGGGTGGTTTAAAGGAGAAATGGGATCTTGTGGCCAGAGTGTCCCCTGGGATTGTGACTTCTTCTAGTGGCTCCTTGTCCATTTTCCAAGCTCTTAACCTTGATTTTATTTACGGAAAACTTCCAGAAAAAAAGGCAGGTTGGAGAGGAGTGGAGCAACCTGGGATAGTGGAAGTTGTCCCATGGCAGGGGGTGGAAGAGGATGGGCTTTCAGAATCCCATCCAAACCAACCCATCCTGGGGTTTTGTGAGCTCAGGGAGGGGTTTTTAGCTCTGCTGTTGGCCAAGAGGCCTCTCCAAAGCCTGAGGCATCACCACAGCGGATTCCGGATCCGCCTTCCAGCACGGGGCCATCTGTAGCAGCCGGGCTTCCCACGTCATCTTCCCAGCTGCTTGGCGTGGGAGCGGGAAGGGAAGGAGGGGGTGGGGTCACCCAAAAGGCCACCTTGCCCTTAAAACATCCTGGCAGCGTCTTCCCACCATCCTAAAAACGTGGGATGCCACCGCGGACGTCTCCGAGCTGGAGAGGGATTGATTTGGGAGAAGCCGTCGCGTTCCGCCTGCATCACCCAGCCCCAGCCTTGGCCAAGGGGTTGTGTTTTGTGGGATTGGGATAATGTTCCTAATTCCAGGGGTTTATGTTGGGTTTGTTTTGTTTTTTTTGGTTTTTTTTTTAATTTGTACATGGATTCTCACCTTTTATGGATTAAAAAGCACTGATTCAAATCCAGTTTGTAGCACTTTTGTTGGGAATTAAGGGTGCACCACCCATGATGGGAAACAAGCCCAGGCTGATCCTCCTAAAGTGTCAGTTTTGGGTCATTTTTACACAAATCTGCAGCTGTTGAGGTTGGGAGAGACCCTTTGGATCCAGGATAGGCTGCTCCAAGGAAAACCAAGCATCCAAATTAAATTTGGTGAGCCGTGGTCTCCATCTCCAGGGGGATGTAATGGGAGACGGTGGCTTTGTCACTTCATGGAAGTCACACGGGAAGGGAAGGGAAGGGTGAGGCTCAGCTTGGATCCCCTGAGGGCTTTTCCCCTGGGAAAAAAAAAAGGAATTGGTCAAGAAAGTAATTTTTGCTTCACACACAGCAGGTTTTAAACTGCTTTTTTTGTTCCATAACGGGTTTCTGATCCCTTTTTTTTTGGAAAAGTTCCTCAATGGGAATTTTAGGCTGGAAAGCAGCAAATCCTTGGCCATGGGACTCCCTATTTTCCCTTGGGACGAGGAAACCACCTCCCCACCATCCTGGGAGGATGACCAAATCCATGGGTTTGGGGCTGGATTATGGGAACACACAATCCCACAGGAGAAAAGTGGGTTTAAACCCCTGTAAATGGGAAAAAAAAAAAAACAAGCCCAGGACTTTCAAAATAAGATTTATTTATGGAAGGTGGTGGGAGCGTTTTTTTATCCCGTCTACCAAGTCAGGGTTAAAACAGCATCCAGCTTTTTTTGGGGGGCATAATTTTGGAATTTAAGGAGTTTCCTCTTCCACCAGCCCTCCTGTGCCAGGTTTTGGAAACCACCCACAGTGAAATCATTCTGCTGCAGAAGATCTTTTTCCCACCCACGTTCAGTGGATGTGGGAAACTCGTGACTCCAGAGCTGGGATCGCCTCCCCCTCTGGTGATGTGTGCTCAGATGGGATCTGTGCTCCATCAGCAAGAGCCTGGTACTCCTTTCCTGAAATCCACGGAGCTGGATCTTTCCGTGCTCATCTTCTCCACCTTGACCAAGAGGCAGAGAGGTCCTGTAAGATAAAACATGGTCAAAACCACAAAAAAATGGGGCCAAAATAACATTTACCAAGAAATTGAAGTCTCTCCATGCAGAGAGGAGCTCCAGGAGAATCAGCAAACATGGAATTTTGGATATTCTGGACTAGGATCAGCTCATGCAGCTCTTATGACCAGAGAGGAGATGGAAAAAAGGAATTGGGGGATTTTTAAAATCACTGTTGATTTCCAAGCCCTTTGGGTCAGGAAACAGCCTGGAAACCCCATCCTGGAAATCCCATCCTGGAGAGCTCAGAAAAACCACACGGATTCACCCAAAATTCCAAATTTTCCTGCTCTTGGAGCTTCACCCTCCATAATAAAAATATTCTAGCCCGTGGGGTCGGTGTGGATTGGTGGTGGGACACTGGAGCCAGGCCAGGTGCTCTCACTGCTAATAAATTAATAAATTTGGAATTTTTTAGAGGGATCAGGGGCTGGAGCTGCCTCCAAACCGCTCCTGGTCCAGGAGCAGTGAGATGATGTCAGGAGCAGGATGGGGCAGAGCGGGATTTCTCCTGCTCCAGGGTTTCTCTGTGGGATCCCTTGTCCAGCGCCTGCTCCATCCCATGGGAAGAGACATCCTCAGCCCCACCTCCTCCTTCCCAAGAATCCGTGTGGAATTCCAGCCTCCTCTCCAGCCTGAGCCCACTGGAGGGCAGCAGCACCCTGTGCAATGCAAGAAAACCACATCAAAACCACAACAACCCCCCCAAATCTGCCCAGCCGGGCACCCCGACCCACTCTGGCACCCAAGGGTGGCCACGGGTGTCCCTGGGCCGCTTTGGAGTCCAGTGCATCACAAATAAAAAAAGGTCATAAATAGCGGTTTTAGTCCCTATATCCTGAAAAATCCTGCTTGGGAAAGTGTGCAAGGAGCGAAGCCAAACATTGCAGTGCAGCTACGCCCTGAGCTCACAGCAAACCCCATCCCAGAAAGGGTTGGAAAGGGAAAATAGGGGCTCCCATGCCAAGGATTTGCTGCTTTCCAGCCTAAAATTCCCATTGATGAACTTTTCCAAAGTAAAGGGATCAGAAATTATGGAATACAAAAAAAAAAGCAGTTTAAAACCTGCTGTGTGTGAAGCAAAAATTACTTTCTTGACCAATTCTTTTTTCCCAGGGGAAAAGCCCTCAGGGGATCCAAGCTGAGCCTCACCCTTCCCTTCCCTTCCCGTGTGACTTCCATGAAGTGACAGAGCCACCGTCTCTCATTGCATCCCCCTGGAGATGGAGACCACGGCTCACCAAATTTAATTTGGATGCTTGGTTTTCCTTGGAGAAGCCCATCCTGGATCCAGAGGAAGCCGTGGGAGCACCACCCTGCTCCTAAAAGCTGGAGCATTCATCCCTCATCCCCCTGTGGGGCTGCAGAGAGGGAATTGCTCCCCTGGGCTGATCCTAAAAGCTTTTCCAAGGTGCTCTCTGAGATTTCCAAGGTCAGCTCTTGGCCTGAGGTCCCCTCCTGGCCCTGTCCCCCCAGCACCCTGGAGGTACAAAATCCCTTCTGCGTCACCTCAGGTGGCAGCAAACACCAAGAAGTTCATCAGGCCACCAAGAGGGGGTTTCACCAGGGGGGTGTGAAGCCACCAGAGCCACCAGGGCTGGGGACCTCAGCTGGAGGACTGGCACCTGCAGGGGTGACACCGGCAGGCTCAGGAGTGGCGATGGCACCTGGTGGAGCTGCGCTAGAGGGCACAGCTGGGACACGCTGGATCCTGTTCTCCACATCCCTTCACGCCCTGAGCCACCCCAGCCCCAAATTGTCACGTGTGGGACGTGGGTGTAGCTCCACGTCCTCTGGCCACCCTTGGATGTCCTCTGGCCATCCACGTGGGTGGAGGTTCAGGTCTCAGCTCCAGAAATTGCCCAGCTGCGATGAGAGAGGGACAGCAGGGACCTGCCTGTCCCCGAGGCCCCTCATCCTCAGCTGCTTCCTATGGGACACAAAAGCTGGGATGGGGATAACCCCTTATTCCATCCCATGTGTGATCCACGAGGAGGGCTTGACCACCTTCTCATGCACAGGATCTTTGGGATAACCTGGGAATAACCTCTTATCCCATCCCAACCCATCCCATGGGAGCGCTTGATCATATTCCCATGGATGGGAAGAAGTGTCTCCCATATGGAAGCAGGTTAGACCTGGCAGCAATACCAGGATGGAGAAGGGAATCTCCTTGGATCCCTGTTTCCTGTAGGATGTTGGTGGTTTTGAAGGTCCAAAAGAGGAGGGAGGATGGTGATGGAATGGGGAAATGGGGGATTGTGGTGGGAACAAGGGAATTTTAAGGACCTGGAAATCAGTGGAGATCCCAGCTCAGAAAAAGCCCAGATGGTGTCACCTCGCTCTGCAAGGCCGGATCACAGAATCATGGAATGGTTTGGGTTGGGATCCCATCCCATTCAAACCCCTTCCATGGACAGCGGCACCTTGCCCTATTCCAAAGCTTCATCCAACCCAGCCTTGAGCACTTCCAGGGATGGAGATTCCACAATTTCTCTGGCTAACCTGTGTGGCTGGGCCAGGCAGGGATTTGCCTTTGGATCCTGCTCAGCTCCTGCAAACCAGGGAAAACCAAACCCTGCAGCAGCTGGAAAAGCTTCATCGCAACACCCAGCAGCGCTTTGGGATGGAACTCCTGCCTCTCCTCTTCCCTTTAGCTCCTGCCAGGCCCTCAGACTCTCCCAGCAACCCCATCCTATTTTTTCCCATCTCATGAGCAATCCCCTTTTTCCCTGCAGTCACCCTTTTGCCAGGGTCCGGCCTGTAATGGGAAGGACAGAGCGGAGGCGTTCGGAAATGGCTCCTGAATCTTTAATAAAGCAAACATTGCCTGGGCCATAAACATGGGATGACAGCTCCAGAGGCTCCCAGGATTCCTTACTTAACTCTGCCATAATGGCTTTAATGGCCCAGCAGGGAGCTGAGGTGAAAGTCCTATTAAAAAATGGATTCCTGAATTTAATTGAGGCTCCATCTGTGGGAGAAGATGGAGGAGAGGTCACTCCACAAGAGAGCTGGGAAAGAAAACCCCACTCCTGCAGCAATTCCCAGCCCAAGTGATGGCTCTGGGAATGTGGAACATTCAGTGGTGGATCCCTGGGATTGTGCTTTGCCTGAGAGGGGACATTCCAGTTTGGATGCTCCCCTTGCAGGGAATGAGGATCCACAAAGCCCAGCTGGAAGTGCTGGAAGCACTTCCATCCATACTGGGAAGCACTGGCCTCACAGGAGGGATGAGGGACTGTCATCCCACCTGTCTGACCTGAATGGCCTTCCAGTGACCCTTCAGCATCCAGATATTCCCACTGGATTTCTCATCCCATCCTCATCAGCATCATGAATCCAATTGCTCCAATTCCATCAATATCCATTCATCCATCAATCCATTAATTCACCTCTATCAGTTAG